>NC_059440.1:11876673-12131673 GCF_021028975.2 Sphaerodactylus townsendi | reverse complement strand
TCCCCTTCCATACATGGATTAAGTTTGAAGGGGTACAGCTCAGAGCCAAGAGATTTGAAACTGACCAGGATTTCCTTTGCCACAGGATTGTGCACCATCCAGATTTATAGAATACAACAGGGCTTGGTTGCAAGGAACAACAGAAGAGTAGGAAAGGGGGGAAATATGTTAATTAATGCCTAGGTGTAAAAGCAGTGCATCCAAGCTAATCCACCACTGACTCTTCCCTCATCCAAATCTGCCCCATAAAAATTCCCCGGTATGATTTTCCATCTCATACCTATCTGACAAAGTGGGCTGCTACACATCAAAGCTGGTATTGAAATGGATGTTGTTTGTCTTGAAGGTTCCCCTAGATTTCTGTTTTATTTTAGAAGAGGCATCCCACAATGCCCTCGAGCCAGAGTGATCAAGCATGCATGAGAAGTGACAGTGATGGGGCAATGATGAGTTGGACCCCTCCCTGCCTTAGATGAAGGTTGTAAAGAATGAAATGTTTGCTTATTTTAAAACCAAGTTGCCCTGCAGTGCAAGATCTTGCCCTAACAGAATGTTCATGCATTAAGCTACATTGGATAAGGAAAGTGATGGTTGTCTGAGCGCTCTGACCCCGAGATTGTATTCTCTAGTCCTAAAACATTCCTGCGAGCAAAGGGAATGTTTTGTATCTTGTAAAGTCAGGGGTCAGCGGCTGGCATTAAGAGGGAACCCAGAGAACTCTACATTACTCCAGGGGTAAACCTGGAGCTGGGGTCGGATATTTGAGGGTGGACCGGGAGAGTGAGTGGAAAGAATCTGGCAGCCAGTCCCTGAAGAACAGTATATATAAACCCAATGTAAACTTGTATCAGATTGCACGAGCATTGGGAAGGGATTCCCCTTGGTCATTATATTGTTGTTTTGCTATCTGCGCAGATAATAAAAGGCAGCTTGGCTTTCCATTGCCTTTGTGTGATTCATGGGGCTGAATTCCCAGCAGGCAAACCAGACCATTTGGCCTGTGGAAACAACAGGAGCAGCTGCCCTGTAGCCATGCCAAATGCAGCAAGGGTGGAGATAGTCCTGCCCAGGAGTAAATCCTTGAGGCGATCCAAAGAAAGGCTTCCGTCAATAACAAAATACAAATTAGACATAGAAAGCTCAAATCCCAGTGACCATTTTGTTTAACCAGGTTCTTGCATCTCTGATTACGCAGATTAGACGCCAGACCGAACCCCATTGGATAGTATGTTGCAGGAGACATGTTTCCGTCCTGCTCAAATCCTTGCGAAGCCCATGTGTGTTTGGGTGTGTGTCTGTGTGTCTGTGTTTTGGAGAGACAGTGCAACAGGGACTAAAATAACACTCCCCCAAAGGGCCCAACTCTTTCCAACAGCTTTCCGCCCACTTAAGGCATGCAGTTTGCAAATACGTTTCAAATATGTTAAATCTCGCAGGCTTTTCCACCCCCTCTAATCACATTCAATGCTGTGTTTGATTTAAGCAATAATAGCTCTCTCCCTCCCCAAATATATTAACTGTTGGAAGTGATGAATCCAATTTTAGTTGTTTGTCTACCACTGTGGCTGGTTTCCCGCAGTCCTGTGGTGCAATAAAATTTATTAGGAGTTTTACAAGCATTCTTGAGTGTGTTGTTCTTTAGATTGCTAGAGGACTCTTATGAGAGGGGACTAAAGCCCAGCGTCTTTCTATCTCATGGTGTTAAATTATTCCAAGAGTGGTACTCTCAGGGAAACAAGAAGCCGTGGCAGATAATTGCGTCTTAAATAAACCCCTTTTCTTTGCATTTTACTGTGTTATCATCATATGTTTTCTCCCCGTCCTTCCTGTCTTTTGCTAATTCACCATCCTCAAAACGATTAAGCTGGTTGCCAGCCTGTTTCTGGGCTCCATTCAATATGCTGATTTTTAAGCAAATACATCATGTTTGAAAAAAAAACCACATTTATTCTCTTCGTTGCTTCACTCTGCCTTTCTCCCAACACATTTACATCTTTCTCCTCTCTTCCATTTTATCCTTACAACAACCCTGTGAGGTAGGTTAGGCTGAGTGTCATGCCCCCACAGAGACTTTTGTTATTTCCCCATTAAGCTTCAGTTTCCCCATAGTTTGTGGGGGTTTAGTTCATTGTAAAGTCTTCCAAGGGAGGGAATTTTAGTTAGCCCATGTCCCTTTAAGACATTTCCCAAGAGGCAGTCTTCCTTCTTTACCCAGCAATCCCCTGTTTTAGCTCTAGCCAGTCAGTCAGAGCGAGATGCCAAGAGTAGCTGGAGACTGTAATATTCGTGACGTATATGGTGGTCCATAGTAGTCTATGGTGATATGAAGAGCACAAGTTAAGGCTAACAGCAATTAGAACCAGACAAAGACTGAAGGAACTAAAAGGAAGCAAGGCACAGTGGACTTTCTTGAAAGCAACCAAGAGAAGACACAGTCTACAGCTTCAAATCGGCTCAAGACAAGCAAGTTCTTTGATTTAGAAAGACCCAAGGGAGGAGTTAGGGTCTTAATTCTCCTAAGTAATAAACCTATTGTTTGAATTGTTGAACCTGGCTTGTGTCTCCCCCACTCTGTGCTAGCCAAGTACAGAGCACCAAAAACAGATTCACTTGAGGGTCAGAACACTGAGAGAGAATGCGACTGGCCCAAAGTCACCCAGAGGGGTTTTTTGTTCAGAACTTTGCTTGAGGATAAGGAGTCTAATATTTCATATGCTGTGGCAAACTTCTGTTCTGTCTGTTAAAAATGTAGTCTCGCGGTAAATAAGCCTGCAGGTTCCTCGCTTTGTAAAACGGCCGCGCTTATTTGCATTTGTATTCCTTTTATTGTTGCTATCCTTGTAATCCCTTTGTTTTTATCATTAGCTGTTTGATTTTGTTAAATAATTTCCATGTATTGTTTTCATGCTGCTGATCTATGACCGCAATTACAGTTAAAGTTAAATCCTGACTCTCCCCAAATCCTAATCGGATGTTCTAATGACTACGCGAGATGCGTGCAGTTTCCAAAAACATAAAGCGGAAATCATGAAAACCATGGGCAAAATATAGACAGATACAAAATAAAGGAATATTCATTCATTCCTTGTGAGAAGCAAAAGGGGGATGAAGCCGCATGGTTAAGAGATGGGTTGGAGCTCACAGAGGGGTTTTGCTGTTGGTTATTTTCATTGTTTCCTTTCCTCCTTATTGTTTTGACTCTTATCTGTGAGTTAAATGGTTAAGAGCAGGGACACTCTAATCTGGAGAACCAGGTTTGATTCCCTGCTCTGCCACTTGAGCTTTGGAGGCTTATCTGGGGAACTAGATTAGCCTGTGCACTCCAACACATGCCAGCTGGGTGCACTCCAACACATGCCAGCTAGTCACAGTTCTTCTGAGCTCTCAGCCCCACCCACATCACAGGGTGTTTGTTGTGGGGGGAAAAGGAGATTGTAAGCCCCTTTGAGTCTCCTACAGGAGAGAAAGAGGGGGTATAAATTCAAACTCTTCTTCTCAGTAATGACCTTGTTGCCCCTGGTGAGAGGCAAGGTGTCTAGAGTCCCCTGCGAGCAACATTTCAGGGACATTTTGGGATATGCAAGGAAGAGACCAAGGAAAATCAGCTCCATGGATGGAAATCCCTTCTCTCAGCAGACACATTCTGCAGCGGTCCACACTACATACTCTTAAATGAAGAGCAGGATTTATTGAAGTTAGCTCACAGAGATATTGGCAATCAAAGCGGCAAGTGGAGACTTCTGGGAGCCTTTGTTACCCAATGAGAGGCAGTCAGCCGAGGTGCCCCCGGACCTCAAATGTCAGGAGAAGGAATACAAATAAGAGAAACGGAACACATGCTTGCAAACTATAAGCCTGTGCTTCTGACCTGTGGTCCAGGTGGGTCACCAACCACTTGGACTTTCCCCCAGAAACAGCAACTAATTCCTCAAGCTGCCAAGAAAAATTTCATTACCTGTCTCTGAATGATTATCTGCCTTAATATTGTTTCTGGCTGTTACAGCATCCCTACTGGTGCCATTGCTGTTATTTCGGGCAGAGCTCAAGGTATTATTTTGCTCAACTCAGCCACCTGGCTTCCAGCTTTTCCTCTCCCAAGAAGCCAGTGGATTTCCACTTTGTAAAATGACTCCTGTTCCACAATAACAGAGAGCCAGCGTAGTGCAGTGGTTATGAGCAATGGCCTCTAATCTGGGGAACTGGATTTGATTTCCCACTCCTCCGAAGGAGGGGTGGACTCTTATCTGGGGAACTGGGTTTGTTTCCCTGCTCCTCCACAGATCCTCCTGCTGGGTGACCTTGAGCTAGTCACAGGCCTCTTTGAACTCTCTCCGCTCCACCTACCTCACAGGGCATCGGTTATGGGGAGAAGAAGGGAAGGAGTTCGTAAGCCGCTTTGGGATGCCTTATGGTTGAGAGAAGCGGGATATAAATCCAGACTTTTCCTCTTATTTTTGTTACTGCATACATTTAAGCACATGTGTTCTCTAAAGCTGTGGTCTTGTACATATGGCCCTCCTCCTCAAAGGACATGCATAGGCTTGGTCAATACCCTAGAAATTTGGTAAAAATCAGATTCGTATTTATTCAGGCATAAAGTTATCGCTTCTCGGCCTATCGGCTAAGATCAAGTGTAGCATAAAGTTATCTGCATGCCCGAATAAGACAAATAACATATTCAGATACACCCGAATATTCGGGTACACCCGAAAAATTTGGGTCTGTGATTTTTTTGCATTTGGATTCGTTCATATTCGAGCAGGACATATTCGGCCAATTTGTGCCGGAATATGCCCAAATTCGCCCAATTCGGGCTTAATCTGGTATTTGTTGCACCTGAATCTCCAAGCCTAGACATGCATTCACAAACCTAGTCTCAGAAATCCAATGTGCCTCTCACATTTGATGGTATGGTATTATCATAAAGCCAAATCTCATCATTGATTCTGGACGCCATGGTTTTAGCACATGGGTTATTTGATTCCTGATTGGTTGAAGCCTGTAGCTGATGACTAGAAAAACCAATAACGAAGGGTCCTTTAGAAAACATTTTAGACCCTCAGAGAGGTTGCTGCAGCAACCATGTTTGCCTTGTTTTCTCCTCTATGCATTTTGTGAGAATAAGCCATGAAAAATCTCAGATAGCTTTTGGTTGTTGTAAATTTTCCAGGCTGTGTGGCCGTGGTCTTGGTCTGCTAGATCTTGTTCCTAATGTTTCGCCTGCATCTGTGGCTGGCATCTTCAGAGGTGTATCACAGAGGTGTATCATATAGCTTTTGTTTGCTGTCTTATGACTCTTGAATGCAGCTAAATCAGTCAGCACATCAGGATTATTAGTTCATCGTATGACTAAGCAAGCTATGCTCTCTACATGTGATCGTAAGGAAATGTCGGATGATAGTCCTTTATGCAAAACTGCACTGGGTTTCTCATTATACTGTCTCAAGGAAAAGAGCTGATACAATCATAGGCTTATTCCGCACATGCAGAATAATGCACTTTCAAACTGCTTTCAGTGCTCTTTGAAACTGTGCGGAATGGCAAAATCCACTTGCAAACAGTTGTGAAAGTGGTTTGAAAATGTATTATTTTGCGTGTGCGGAAGGGGCCATAGAGTCTTTGGTGTTCGGCAAAAGTTTATTTACAAAAACTGCATGGAAATTTGAAAATGGTCAACATATTATCATAGTTTTTAAGGGTGTTGTTCCTCCTGTGTCCTTCAGATGAAAAACAGCGGTTAGCTACGGCCTGAAAGTATTGTGTATCTTGCGGACTCATGGTGATGCGAACTGGCCGTACAGCGCACTGCTGAAAAAAATGCAGTAAAACAGAACACTTTTTGCTCAACATTCTCCTCGAGCCAGGGCTGGCTCGAGGCCTTTTGCTGTTTGAATCACAAAGGGAAGGGTAGCCTAGAAGTCTAATTAATTAATTATTGCCAGTGACGTTAGCAGTGAACCAGTACACCCTTATCTCTAAGCCTTTTTGAAAGATATTTAGAATGTGATGCAGCCCGAAGTGAGTGCATTTTACCCCCACTGGTATCAAACTCTTTCCCAATGAGATAAAGCTCAGTTTATTTAGATAAAGCCCTTAACATTTAATTTTTCTTTAAAAACGCAAATGTCTTGCTTTTTTTTTCTTGTTTCTAATCAGAGCAATTCCCTACTCTGACTAATCCAGCAGATAATGCTTGTCTGTCCTCTAAAATGTAAATGATCCCCAAAGCCCTAGCAAAGCTATCCTGTCCCTTGCAGTACTGCTGTAATAAAAAAAATTACTATTTTACCTATATAGAAAATGTATTAATTGTCGTTTGGTCGAAGGTACTCATAATTTATTTTCCTTTTTTTTTTCAAATCGGTTTGTTGGTTTATGGTCAAAAGTCATTGCAAAACCAGATTCCGTTGAGAGCCCAAGAGAGGGATTTTGTGTATCGAGATACCAATCAAAATTAATCTAACAATTAATTCCGCTACAATTACAAAACCAAAGGGACATTATGTAGTCAAATGGAATTCCAGGCCCTTTGAATGTTTCCCCGTCAGCTTATTTCAAATGGCATCTCCAAGCCACGTGGCTGCAATTAAAATAACTCTGATAAGCGAGTGGCGATAGCAGCGGGGTTGTTTTTTTTAAAGGAAGCCGGAGGCAGGAGCAAAGATTTTATATCTGTTAAAGCAGGGAAGGGAAATCAGAAGGTTTTTCTTGTGCTCTGAAATTCTACAGGATGTCTGTTCCAGCTTATGCATCCCCTTGAATCCCTCCCTTCCCAGTATAGAAGTGTCTATTTCAACGCATCACATAGGCCCCTTCTGCACGTGCAGAATAATGCACATTCAATCCACTTTCACATATGTTTGTGAATTACTATTCTGCATAGTAAAATCCAGCTTCAAACTGCATTGAAAGTGGATTGAAAGTGCATTATTCTGCGTGTGCGGAAGGGGCATAGTGGGGTAACGGAGAAGGAACTCTAAAAGCCCCCGGAGAGTTGTTGCCAATCAGAATACACAATGCTAACCTTGAGAGACTGATGGTTTGACTCATTAGATAGCAGTGCGATTTGAGCCTTCTTGTAGGCAGGGGCTAAAGTGGCTCAGTGGCTAAGCATCTGCTTGCCATGCCGAAGGTCCTTGGTTCAATTCCTGGCATCTTCAGCTACAAGGCTGAGGTAGCAGCTGATGCGAAAGACCTCCATTTGAGACCCCTGGGGAGCAGCTGCCAATCAAAGTAGGTTGTGTAGCATTTGATAAACCAATGGTCCATTTGACAGCGTGTCCATTCGACAGCTAAACAGAGACAGCTAAATGAAGTTTGTGGGCCCATGTGGATGGCTGCTGGAGGGTGAGGCAGGGTGGCATGCTTATCAGGAGGGGCACAAGAAACCAACATGCCAGAAACCAACATGGTGAGGAAAAGGGGCTGCAGCTCAATGATAAAGCACTTGCTTTGCATACTGAAGGCCCTAGGTTCAATTCCTGACATCCCAGGGCCGTGGTGGCGAACCTTTGGCACTCCAGATGTTATGGACTACAATTCCCATCAGCCCCTGCCAGCATGGCCAATTGGGGGCTGATGGGAATTGTAGTCCATAACATCTGGAGTGCCAAAGGTTCGCCACCACGGTCCCAGGGGGTGGCCCACAATAATCAGTATCACTACTGTGCAGCTTCATGGATATTTTCATGGTAGCAATCCACACATGTATTTATTCATACAAATTGTGTTGGGGTGACCATTATTAGCGCGATGTATTTATTTGCTTCACTTATACCAGCCACACTGCTTTCCCCAGGGGGGACCTGCACCGAAGTGACTTCCAACACTCCCCCCATCTGCATTTTATTCTAACAACAACCCTGTGAGGAAGGATAAGTTGAGAGTCTGGCCCAAGATCAACCAGCAAGCTTCAATGGCAAAGTGAGGACAACAATGGAAATGAGTAAAGAAAGCCCTTGTCGAGTTTAGGTTGTTGAAGCTGTGGGGTTTGAGCTGGAGGTCAGGCTACATGACCTACAAAGATCCTCCCAGTCTATGATTGAAATGCTATTGGTATGGTCTAAAAAGGTATGGTTAAAAAGGGAATGGTTAAAAAGGTATGGTATGGTTAAAAAGGGAAAAGCCATACTATTGGTATGGTCTATGCCAGGGGTCTGCAACCTGCAGCTCTCCAGATGTTCATGGACTACAAATCCCATCAGCCCCTGCCAGCATGACAAATTGGCAAAAGATTTAAAAATTCAAGATTATCTAGATGTCTTTTAAACTTAACATAACCCCATTCTCATTCTAAAATGCTAAAATATTTGATATAAATCTTAACCTAGCAAGGTGCAGCATATTTTAAGTGCCACAGCACAGCATTTAATGGTCAGCAATGGTCAGCAATGAGACCAGTGGCTTTTCTTCTATTAAAAGCATCTTAACAAACAATGAATCTTAACTAACAACAAAGGTTATTGATCAGAAGAGAAACAAACCTTGTGTGGGCCTCCTGATAAACGGGAAAGCGAACCAAGACATTCTACAGCAGTGGTGGCAAACCTATGGCACGGGTGCCAGAGGTGGCACTCAGAGCCCTCTCTGTGGGCACGCGCAAACAGAGTCCCCCCCCCCCAACATATCTAGGCTGGCCTGGGCCGCTGGGCTCGATTATTAGCATTAAACGTAAGACCTAGTTTTGGGGAAGCAGTGTAGGTAACCCTGTTAAACTCCACTGATTTTCATGCGAAGAACTAAAGCGCAATCCTTTACCTGGGAGTAAGCTCGATTGCTGGCAATGGGGCTTGCTTGCCTAGGGTCGTGATTCACTCATTCGAAGCGTTGCACGGTTGCTTCACCAAGCTTACTCCCAAGTAACGTCCGCCTCAGAGCCAACCGTTTTTTCTAAACTAAAACCTCAGTATTCAGGTTAAATTGCCGTGTTGGCACTTCGCAATAAATAAGTGGGTTTTGGGTTGCATTTTGGGCACTCGGTCTTGAAAAACGCCATCACTGTTCTACACTTTTGATGCCCCCTGACTCATTTGCCAGTGTGTTAGAACCTTGTCGGCTTTGAAATGGTTAAAAAGGGAAAAGCAAAGTTGGGAGAGGTCCAAAACATCTGCAAGCAAGCTTAGAATGAGTTTTTTCTTTCACAGAAAGCTTGGATGCTGGCTTCACTAAAACAAGAAAAGGGGTATCAACACGATTCAGTGTCTGAGTCCTTCAGAATAAAACAGCCCTCTGGATATCCCGCGCGATTTATATTTCAGAGGCGCTTTGGAAATCAGTTTAATTTGGACATCAAAATCAAAAGAAAGCCCAGTCCTCATTCTGTTTTCTTATCTACTGAAAGCTTTCTTATGTTGCAGGCCCAAATGGGTGAGAAACTCCATTTCAGATTTGCATCTGTTCAGCAATATGTCTGTGATAGAGACTAAGGTGAAATTGCTGCCTTGTCCAACCAGTGCTTGAAGTGAACAGGGTTTTGTGTGTCTTTTGAGATTTGTAATTAGATAAAGGGTTATATTTGTAGTTTATAGAGTGTGCTTTTTTAGGGTAGATTCCCCTCGTTCCTTCATTGTTTTAGAAATACTCAGTGCTTCGCTCTTCCATGGTTTCAGTTTAATTAAGATTTTCTAAAATCAGTTCCAGGTAATTTGGGACTCCAAAACCCAGGAAGAAATTCAGATGAGGATAATTTCTGAAGTATTTGTATTTTTAAAATATTTCCACTGCTACCATGGCTTTTGTTCTGGAGGGATATAGATGTTGACTGGACACCTGGAAGGAGAAACCACCTCTTTTAACTTTCCCCCCAATCAAAAAATAAATAAATCACATTTTGACAACCAATTGTCCGAGCCCCACACATTGGCCTTGTACAGATCCATCCAGAGGGGCCCGGCAGACGGAAGGCATCACTCCACCTCTTCCAAAGGGGTTTCCCGCGGTGCAGGAAGCCTAAAAGTGTTTTTTTAAGAAGCCAAAAATCCCCCATAGAGGTGGATAGAGGGTACACCACAAAAATCGTGGCTTATCTCCATCAGCTGCTCCACCAATGCACAGGGCCTAGCCAGGCAGTGGAGGCTGACTAAGGTCGTGCCCACCAATGGTTCACCCCCAGCCACGCCCACGCAGCATTTTGTGGCAGCATGCCTGGGCAGCAGCAAGAATTTCTGAGTTGGGCACCCCAGAGCTGTGAGATGCCCAGTCACCCAGGCAGGAGCAGCAGTGGCATAGTGGTTAAGAGCAGGTGTACTCTGATCTGGAGGAACCGGGTTTGATTCCCAGCTCTGCCGCCTAAGTTGTGGAGGCTTATCTGGGGAATTCAGATTAGCCTGTACACTCCAACACATGCCAGCTGGGCAACCTTGGGCTACTCACAGTTCTTCTAGGCTCTCTCAACCCCACCTACCTCACAGGGTGATTGTTGTGAGGGGGGAAGGGAAAGGAGTTTGTAAGCGCCTTTGAGTCTCCTTGCAGGAGAGAAAGGGGGGATATAAATCCAACTCTCTTCTTCTTCTTCTTCTTCTTCTTCTTCTTCTTCTTCTTCTTCTTCTTCTTCTTCTTCTTCTTCTTCTTCTTCTTCTTCTTCTTCTTCTTCTTCCAGTGCCAGTGCATTTGTCCCTTGCACCAGTGGAGTGGGCACCCATTCTGGCACAGGACACACGGACTCAGAAGGGAGATTCACTCCCCTTGGATTGGGCTGCCCAACATTAACTTTTCTTTTTAAAAGCAATATTTTCATCAATTGTTATCAATATTAAAATACACCCAGGAAAATAAAATAAAAGAGCATCGAACCATTTTTTAAAAAATAACACTTTAACTAATATTGTAACAATATACGTAAACCTGTAACAAGTAAAATGGAGCGTGATTTGCAATAAGACCTAAACATGATGTAAATTTAAGAGAGTTTCTTCTGTCTTCCTAATATCCCCTATGGTTCTTCTATACAGATAAGACGAACTTGTCGATATTAAACAAGCAGTTATTTATAGCCTTAACTAGTAACATATTCATTCAGCTTCCCCAATTCTATTTTTGAACACAGACATTTAGATTTCGTCGCGAGAAATCCTGCAAATAAACTTCAGTTGCGGGGTTTATGGATGTTATAAAAAATTAAAGAATGCTCTACCATACGTTAGGAAAAAAACGAGAGCAGACCTTCAAAGAGAGATAACTAGGTCAAGAAACAAGGGAAAATATGTTTATACTGAGCAAAAAAAAAAGATATGGAACACACCTGTTATTCTTTCCTTTGATACTGTAATCTGTGTGGGTGGCAGTGGGAATGTTATTGTTCACAGCTGTGATCTTAATGAAAGGATGTGTGTATATATGTGTGCATGTTTTACCCTTTGATTCATGTCCTGTGTAAAGACTACCCTTAAAAAATGTGCCAGTCCATTAGCAATTCATAAGTATGTTGTGCCGCAAGGAGGTTAACTCTCACTGAGATGGTAAACCTGTGCTTGTCTCAACACACTAGTGGGGGGTCCTATATTACTTCTTGTGCTTCCACATGTGCAGAGGCATAGCAAGGGGGGAAAGCGCTGGGTGTATCGGTGCGTCCTCCGCCCCAAACGCCCCCGCCATGTCCCAGAACACCCCCACCACACCCCCACAGGGGTGCACCCAGTGCGTCGCCCCCACCCTACCCCCTTGGAGCTACACCTCTGCCCCTGCCCACAACACACCAGTTCCTCCCACTCCACTGCCCATTGCCCACCTCCCTCCCATGCCTCTTCCATGTCTGGAGCAATTGTAAGTTTGTCACGGTTTGCCCCCCCCCCGCCACGCACCCTTGGAGCTACACCTCTGCACATGTGTTATTTCCATCTCCTGTGTTTGCCATACTGCATCGTGTGTGTTTTGTAAATTTGTTTTCTGCATGTGTTTTGCTCCCTGTGGGGGGTCACTTCAATTCTGCCATTTTTTCTGGTTTTTTATTTTTTTCCTGATTTTTTTCAGGTTTTTCTCTGAGTACTTTAAAGGTGCTTGTGAAAAAAAAAACAGGAAAAAGCTAGGACAAATTAAGGTAGCCACTAGAGGGAGCAAAACATGTATGGGAAAGGGGGGGAACAAGTATTACGAGCGCACAACCAACGAAATAACACATGTGGAAAAGCGCTTAGATGGGACGGTGGAAGTCCTGAACAAATGCCTGGGGAAAAGAATGGGATGGAGGGACCAGTAAATTGACACTCAGAGAAGACAGTACTGCAATGCTGGTGTTCAGGGAGGGGTCACCCTGTCCGGGGGAGCCTTACACACTCCCTGAAATTCAGGCCCTGAAGGAGCAGCTTTGTGACACGGGGATATTGCTGTATCCTGGCCTGCAGATAGAGGCTCAAGGTTTACTCTATGGCAGGCAGTGCCTTTAATCAGCTTTGGCTGATATACCAACTATGGCTGTGCCATGATAAGTGTGATCTGGCCAGAGTGATCCATGCTGTGATCAGCCAATGTGATGTAGTGGTGAAAAGTGTCAGACTAGGATGTGGGAGGTTGAAAACTTCACTCATGCCATAAAATCTTGCTGGGTGGCCTTGGGTCACAGCAGCTGCCCCACCTTGGTGTATGCTGAGGCCTGCCCTGCACAGCTTGACTGACTTTATGAAAATAAAATGGAGGGAAGAATAATGTAAGCTGCTTTGGACTCCTGTTGGGGAGACAGATTAAACAAACAAACAAATGAAGTTTGCTGGCCTTCTGCTGCGGCAGAGTGCAGTGTGGTGTAGTGGTTAAGAAAAGTAGACTCTGTCTAATCTGGAGAACAGGTTTGTTTCCCCGCTCCTACATGTGAAGCCTGCTATGTAGCCTTGGGCTAGTCAAAGTTCTCTCAGAACCCTCTCAGCCCTATCTAGCTCACAAGGTGTCTGCTGTGAGAAGGGGAAGGAATGACGAAAGCAGGAGAGAGAGAGAACAGCAACATCACAGACAGGATAGGTTAATTTAGACTATAATTGCAGATCGGATTAGATCATTAGACAAGTTTAGAAAGTAAACTGGTGTAAACTGCCTTCTTACGCTCTGGCTATCTCACTGCATTTTGAAAAACTGGTCATAATTTTTGAGTCTCTTATCCCATTGAATTAAGTTCAAAATTGTGCGCCAAGACTGAATATCTCGGAATGGAAACTTAGTTGTTAGGTTTGGGGTTGTTTTATTTTGTAGCGGTTACAAAATAACATACCTTATTTCAATTATATTATGTCATGAAATTTAATGGCTCCCGCAAATGGACTCAAATCTGATTTTATTCTTCTTTATTCCATTTCCTGACCATATAATGCATATGGGAGTTTATGTATATCGTTTTTTAAAACTAGAAATAAAAAAGGATTGTACTCAGACTCTTCACTGTGGTCAGCTAGGTTTCTATGAGATGGGGTTTTTTTGTGTAGGTGGGCATCTTCTTTTCTTATATATTTGAGAAGTTCTACTATTCTCATTCAGTTTGCATTTTAACTCCCAGCATTTGAGTTATTTTTCCTTTCCACCTCTTATTTATTTCTGCCTGCTGTTCCTTTTGTGATGTTTTGCAGCTTTTACTGCAAACCACCTTGGACACATAAGTAGACTGGAGAGAAACATTTCAAAGAAAGAAAGAAACCAACTCTGGCCAGCCAAAGGACCATTCTTGTGCACAGCACACCACAGGGCTTTGAACAAGTTCAGGATGCTTTTTGACAGCTGAAATTGCCACCGCGCACCCGGTTGTTACGCTGCCCCCGTTCAGTAAGGCATCAGACTCTTTCGAAAAACAATAGCAGACAAAATGAAGGTATAGAAGGGTGTAACGTATAAGTGGAAAGAAATGTGCAATAAATCCATTTGAGCCCACTGACTGAACATAATTTCAAATAATATAAAGAACAGAAGATCAGTATAAAAGAAGCATATACAGGGGAATAAACAACAATTGAAAGGTGTTCCTGAATGCTTTCACAGCCGGATTCAACTGGTTGTTGTGGGTTTTCCAGGCTGTGTGGCCGTGGTCTGGTAGATCTTGTTCCTAACGTTTCGCCTGCATCTGTGGCTGGCATCTTCAGAGGTGTATCATAGAGAGAAGTCTGTTACACACTGTGTCCAATCAGACGTAACAGACTTCCCTCTGTGAGGGAATGTTAGGAACAAGAACTACCAGACCACAGCCACCCAGCCCGGAAAACCCACAACAACCAATTGAAAGGTGATTCAAAAGTTCAGAGGTCAAAACTTCACAAGAATATGCCGGCAACTCCATTTCAAATATTCTTCTTCTTTTGAAAATGCCACCTGGCACAAATCAAGGGCTGTGAAGTAAATATCCGTTAATGAGAATGGGGGCACAAAGGGCTATCAGCAGATTATGTGTTTAAGAACTTCATAAATATCCCGCAAATCTGTAAAAGATTGTATGTGGCCCATGACAAACACTGTGTTAATTAAGAAGCAAAAAGGGCCAGAAAAAAGTCACATCGACCTATAAAATATAGAGTACTGAATCACATGCCCGCAGAACTTACAACAAGTTCTGGGTGCTTTTTGACAGCTGAAATTGCTAGCTTGCTCGGCTACTGCCATCCAGTTACGCATCACACCCATATGCACTTAGCAGCAGCAAGCATGAGTACCGGTAATTCATTTCTCAGCAGCACATATACATAAGGTCTTCTCTGTTCACCACACAACCTCAAGACAGATTCCAAGGAGGGTACACTATCACACATTCTTGGCAGGTAGTACGAATGAGGCCCTAAACGTTATTACACCAGATAAATGGCTTGATCTGTTTGGCCCTTTCCGCATGGGCCAAAAACAGCGCCTTAGGGACGGCAAAAACACCGTCCCTAGGGAGCTGTTCGCATCGCAGCAGCGCCGCCCTCGCTCCCCCCCAGCAGCACGAAGCCGCTGTTTCCCAACCTCACTCCCCGAGCGAGGTTTTCCGGAAACAGCAGCTTCCAACCGCTGCCGTGTGAATGGCAGCGGCTGGAAGGTGCCATGTCCCCCGCGCCACCCCTGCAAGCTTACCTCGTCTCCTGGCTTCCGTCTCGTCGCAGAGGCCAGGGGACACACCCCCCTGGCCTGCGACTCCAGAGCTGAGCTCCAGCCTGTGGGGGCATGTCCCCTGGCCTCTGCGACAAGCTGGAGGCCAGGGGACGAGGTAAGCTTGCAGGGACGGGCAAGCCTATGCGAAGGCTGCGCCGCTGCCTGCCGCCCTCCCGGGACCGTCCATGTGAATGGTCCGAGGGGGGTGCGTCGCCATCGTTTACGCTGACGCACCCCCGCACCATTGCAGTGCGGAAAGGGCCCCTGTGTGAGTTAGTAACTGTTGTTTGTCCCACGAGGGCTCCTTCATACATTTTGATACTTGAATATGGTACAAAAATATATACTGTTTTTGGGGTGGCAGTTGACTATCGAATTTACAATCAAAGATGAGAAGGTTCCCCTCGAATTCTGTTCCTTGATCGTTCCGGAATGTGCTTCATTTCACTCCTCCTGAATTCTCTTTAATTAGGAGACTTTTCTAAAATTAACCCTGGAATTGGAGCATGAACATTTTATGCTTCAGCTTTCAATTCAACTGCATCTTCTCTTCCCTCTTGTGTTTTCAGTGTGCATTGATAAACCATTGATCCCAAAAAATTGAATACATACGATCGATTCAAGATTCTTTTTTTGTGGCATGCATATTTATGGTCCTGTGGACTGGTAAAAACACCACACAAAAAGAACCTTGATAAGTGTCCACCAAATTGCTTTTTTTCAGTGTGTTACAAGCTCAGGGGTGACATCAGTCTCTTTTGCCTCCATTATATTTGCCCATAGAGGGGCAAATCCTTGTAGGGTTGCCAGTTCAGGGTTGTGAAATACTTGTTGATTTTGGGAGCGGAGCCTAGGTAGGATGGGGTTGAAGAGGGGTGGGACCTTGGGGGCGGAGCCTAGGTATGATGGGGTTGAAGAGGGGCGGGACCTTTAGCAGCAGTGGTGTAGTGGCTAAGAGCAGGTGTACTCTAATCTGGAGGAACCAGGTTTGATTCCCTGCTCTGCCGCCTGAGCTGTGGGAATTCTGGGGAATTCAGATTAGCCTGTGCACTCCACGCCAACTGGGTGACCTTGAGCTAGTCACAGTTCTTCTGAGCTCTCTCGGTCCCACTCACCTCACAGGGTGTGAGGGGGGAAGGGCAAGGAGATTGTAAGCCCCTTTGAGCCTCCTTACAGGAGCGAAAGGGGGGGCGATATAAATCCAACTCTTCTGCTGCTTCTTCTTCATCACAACTACTTCCTTAAATGTATCAATCACTGTTTGCAAAATACTTACCCTTTTATTCAGGGCAACCCAGCGTCCTAAAAGAATCACTTCCAGATGTCTGAGAGCAACTTTGGACAACCTCAGAAGCCAAGGTGGCGACAGGTCTATAACGCTCGCAGAAATGCTGGATCGGCGGGCAGTAAAATAATCCAGCTTTATTTTCCATATGGAAGTTTGGGAGGGTTGACCTCCCTCCAACACACACAGACACACACGCACACACCGAAAATTCTAAGCAGTTGAAACTATGCGGAAAGTTTTCCCCAAGGCTCTGCGGGCCACGTGGATGTCCTTTTGAGGCAAACAAGTCTGGAGGTAATTATAATCCTCAAAGTGCATTGTACTGCTTGTGAAAGAAGAACTGAGACTGACAACTCCGGAAATGGAATCCTTTTGTTGATCTGCCGTTCAAACGTTTGGGCTCCCAAACCGTCTTCCGTGTCCTGCCAGCAGCTTGTCTTAGCAGCCACAGTCCTGAACTCCAAAAAGGTGTGGCTTCCCCCCCAACCCCCCACTTCCTCCCAGCTTCTTCTTTCTACTTTGCTTCTTGACCTTGCTGTTTCAGGAGTCTCCGAGAGTGTGAACCGTGCTAATGGATTATCCGTGTGGCTGCTGATGCTGCCGCAATTGCAGGTTTATTTTTAAACACACACACCTTGCTTCCTTTCTCCTTGGGAATTATCAACAGAATTGCACCGAGGAGTAAACCGTTGCATCCACTTCTCACGTGGTGGCAGAGGGGTATATAGGGGAAATGTAGCCAGGTGCAAAATCTGAGCTTTCCGCCTCCCCTCCCACCGGCTGCCCTTCCCCACCACGACCAAACAATGTTTTGTTGCACCAGGTCTTGAAATCAGTGTATGGATCTGGAGGAGGAAGAGACATGTGGGGGGCTATTTTCCACCCCCCACGTGACTAAATGGCCGCAGCCCAAGGACATGTGACCCAGTGGTGGGATCCAAAAATTTTAGTAACAGGTTCCCATGGTGGTGGGATTCAAACTGTGGCGTAGCACCAATGGGGCTGGGTGGGGCATGACGGGGGCTGGGCATTCCTGGGCAGTGCTGTGGCAAGGATGCAGCCGCTGCGCCAGTCCTTGGGCAGGAAACGAATGCACGCAGGCGCAGGCTGCCACTCATGCCGGTGCACCTCCTGCTAGACTGCTTCAAGTTCTGCGCGCTACTGCTGAGAGGAGGGTGTAACTAAGGCAAAAATCACGTGGAAAAATCACCAGTTAGTAACCCCCTCTCGGCACACACAAATAATTAGTCACCTACTCTCGGGAACCTGTGAGAACCTGCTGCATCCCACCTCTGATGTGACCACATATGGCCCCTGGGTGGTATGCCCCTGCATGGTGCCTTGAAGCAGTAACACACACACACACACAAGTGCAATCGGTATGCTCAGCAACTGTCTGTTCACATGAATTCTCAGTCCTGGATCCCACCTCGTGGAATAGCCTGACTATAGAGGTCAAGAAGGCTCCCCTAATTTAATCCTTCCTCACAGTATGCAAAACAAAAATGTTTAGAAGAGCTTTTTAAATAGAACTATAGGATGATACAGTCCCCTGTGCAAGCACCACATCATTGCTGACCCATGGGGTGACATCATGTCACGTTTGCTAGGCAGACTTTGTTTTACAAGGTGGTTTGCCATTGCCGCCTTTACGTCCAGCAAGCTAGGTACTCATTTTACTGACCTCAGAAGGATGGGAGGCTGAGTCCATTTTGAGCCAGCGACCTGGAACCAACTTCTGTCGGGATCGAACTCAGGTTGTGAGCAGAGCTTTTGACTGCAGGACTGCAGCTTACCACTCTGCGCCATGGGACTCCCTACCAAAGGGATGGACCAGTTTGAAAGCAGTCACACGCTATTCAGTGCTTTGCAGATCGGGCTCTGGAACTGACAAACAAATGGCTTGGAGGAATCAGCCCTTTCAAACAGTATGTCTCAAGAGTTTGACTGCATGGCTCTGCAGTTTCTTCAGTGAAAGCGGCACCTTGCTCAGTTCAAGCCTTTGCATCGCCTATGGCCATACCGCCCTGAACACGCCTGATCTCGGCTGATCTTGGAAGCTAAGCAGGGTCAGGCCTGGTTAGTACTTGGATGGGAGACCGCCTGGGAATACCGGATGCTGTAGTCCTTTGCATCCTTGGAAGGATGGAAGGCTGAGTCAACCTTGAGCTGGCTACCTGAAACCGACTTTTGTGGGGATCATGAGCAGAGCTTTTGAAGGCAGTGTTGCAGCTTACCACTCTGTGCCAGGGGGCAGTGGCATATCAACAGAAAATGGAGCCCGTGGCATGAACTGAGTTTTCCACATGCACGCCCAAACTTGAGTTTTCTGCACGCACGCACGCACACACACACACCGGGCTCCTCCCAAACCTCCTCTCAGCCATGTCGGAACCTCTTGAGGGCCTCATCCACGTCGACTCGGGGCAAAGAGCCGTTTCCTTCCAGCTGCTCTCTGTGGTGGGACGACTGAGCCAGACCAGGTTGGGCCAAGCGAGGGGAAGCCAGCTGCAGGCGTGCTGAAGCCTCCTCCTCCTCCGCTGAAGCTGGGAAGGTTGCGGCAAGCTGGGAGAGCCCAGAGGGGGCCACTATGACTGGCAGAACGAGAAGTCCAGGTGGAGGTGCCTCTCCGCCAGAGAGGTGAGGGGGCAATTTTCCACCCCCGTGTGATTAAATGGATGCCGCCTGGGGATATGTGACCTCACATGTCCCCATGGGCGGTACGCCCCTGCAGGGGGGTCTTCAACAGTGCAGTAGAGCACCTTTATAATGGAATAGTATTGTAGACTTGCATTCTAGGTGCCATCTGTCTTGCCCCTGGACTGTTCAATAACAAGACTCTGCATTTAGTTGATTTCTTTATTATGAAACAGCATCAGGAATAAGCATTTAGATGTCTATTGCCAGAACTGCGCATAGCCAGCATTGCAGCCACCATTATATTCCACATCATCCCCATGCTATGTCACCCCATCCCTGACTACCAGTTCCCTCCAGTCCCATGGTCCAGAGAAGAAGAAACCTTCCTCCCCTCCAGGGCAAAAACAGTCTACATTCCACACTACTGTGTCCAATGAGCTGGTAAGGCCTGAGAAGCAAAGTGGAAAAATGTAAGCACAGCAGGGAGGGGGAATGAGAAGAGAAAGGTTCCCACATCCCAGACAGGAGACATGGCAGGATCAAACAGGGGCTGATCATGACATCATCTCACTTTTATAGCCATGTCTTTATCTTTGAAAGATTTGAGTCCAGTCATACCTTTAAGACCAAGAAGATTTTCAGGGTATAAGTTTTCAAAAGGTAACATTTCCTTGTTAGTTGCCAACTACAGGAGTTTTGATTCTCAAGAGCTTACATTCTTGAAATCTTCTTTGCCTTTAAGCAGCTACAAGACTCTTGCTCTTCTACAACAGATTAACGTGACTGCCCACCCAAGTCTACATTTGTAATCCACTTTCTTCATTGTTAACAGTGTAATATGCCTTAGAGCAGAGGTTCCCAACCCTGTTGAGCCTGTGGATACCTTTAGAAGGTTAAAATGCCCCAAAGAGTGGGTGAAATTACTCCCATGAAGGCAGGGAAAAGTGGAAAACCCAAATGAAGCTAAATGCACATGTCTTCTTCATTTTTCCTGCAAAGCGAGACAAAAACTTACATTTTCACAGGTGAAGAAGAAAGAAGAAGAAAGTTGGATTTATATCCCCTCCCCTTCTCTCCTGTAAGGAGACTCAAAGGGGCTTACAATCTCCTTTCCCTTCCCCTCCCCACAACAGACACCTGGTGAGGAAGTTCAGAGAGAAGTGTGACTAGCCCAAGGTCACCCAGCAGGAATGCGGGAGTGCGGAAACGCATCTGGTTCCCCAGATAAGCCTCCCCAGCTCAAGTGGCAGAGCAGGGAATCAAACCCCACCCTCCAGATTAGAGTGAACCTGCTCTTATGCTGGTTCTCTCTTCAGTAAACAGTGCAAAGTCAAAACTGAGCACAGTGCGTTCTGAAGAGAGGAAAATGTGTGCAAAACCAAGAATCTGACCGAAAGGGAACGTGCGCTCAATGCACAAGTGTGTGAATGCTGAGTATGAAGACGCTTCAAGTGCAGGATTGTCAGCTGACCTACAGAAAAGCAATGTCTCATTTTAAAGGGGCTTACTGGGATATTCTTTGCCAGGTGACATAATGTACCTCTGTGTCACAAGCAGCTTCACCCCCTTCCACCTCTTCTTAAGAGACAAGACGGGAAGTCCAGTGGAACCATCTCGCTCCTCGTGGTCTAACGCACCATCTCAGCCTTCTTGCAAGAAAGGAATAGGATCTTCCTTCCACTCTGCTGGAGCCGCCTGGAACGATCTCGGAGACAAGCCAGAGGGTGTTTCCAGATGGTGGCGGTTTCTGCTACTCTAGTAGATTTGCCAGGCTCCCACCAGGGGGAACTCTTTTAATATTAAGGGCAGCAGTCCAGCTAGCAATGCATTATGCCAGCGTGTGGAAAACTTCACCTGCTGGACTTCTGCCTGCCAGGCAGATTTTTTTTTAAAAGAGAGAGAGAGAGCGCTGCCAGGGGAACAGCTTAAGATCTGCCAAAGCAATTGGGAGAAAATCCCTTTCCAGAGCCAACAGAAAATAAATCCTACCCTGTTCATATGCAGAGTGAACCGGTGCCAGGTTTTGTAGCTGGGCCCGGGACAAAGTAATGACACGTAGTCCTCTGCCGTTGCTTCTTGAAAGGAGAGATCTTGGACTGCTTTGAGGGTCTGGTGTTCCCCACCCTCTCGCCCCCTCATCGGCCATTACTGCTCCCTGCCAGCAGACATCTGAGTGTACTTGAAAGAAATGAGGGAGGGGAGGAACTGTTTCCATCAGACCCCTGCCACCCCCCCACCCCCCCACCCCCCCACACACACTTGCAATGAGACAATCTGAAAAGCAGGGATCACAGACATGGGAGTCTCTTCTTTGCCTTGTATTTGCAGGCCTGAATGTTAGCCGATGGTTGGGGGAACCGGCCCAAGCACCTTGGTGGGCCACAATTGCTTGTCACTTTAGGCTCCCAAGTCTCCCCGGGGAAGAAGAGTTTGGATTTATACCCCGCTTTTCTCAACCGCAAGGAGTCTCAGAGCAAACTCCTTTTCCCTTCCTCTCCCCACAACAGGCACCTTGCGAGGCAGGTGGGGCTGAGAGAGTTCGGAGAGGACTGCAGCTGGCCCAAGCTCGCCCAGCAGGCTTCATGTGGAGGAGCGGAGAACAAATCCAGGTCACCAGATAGGATTCTGCAGCTCATGCAGCGGAGTGGAGAATCAAACATAGATTGGAGTCCACCACTGGCTCTGAACCAGAATCCGGCCTGGGGCTAGGGCAGGGGTCAAGAGACCCTCGCCCTCCCGCCCCCTCCGTTCCCCCGTCATGCCTCCTTTCAGCACGTCGGTCTGGGTGCTCCTAGCGCCAGGGCCCGCCCAAACCCCCAGCCCCCGGCCCCTGCGTCGCCGGCTGCCCCCCGATCCCCGGCCTCCATCTCTCCAGCCCGGGTTTTCCTTGCAACGCCGCCTTGCAGCCGCGCGAGGGGAATTTCTCCGGCACACTCGAGCGGATGGCTCCAATCGCGGCAGTGGGCGCAGCAGCGGCCGCGGCGATGGGAAGCCAGGACCGGGGAGCGGCGCGCAGGACCCCCCGCCCCGGGAGCAGCAGCAGCAGCCGCCGCGGCCTCTCCCGGCAGGTGCCTGGGCAGAGCCTGGCCGAGGCCACGATGACCTGATCCCCCCCGGGGGACGCCCCCAGCCTGCTTCTCCTCCCCTCCAGCCTGGACGAGGGACTCCGCCGCACCGAGGAGCCGGCCGGAGGGAGCCCCGTCGCCCCCCACCCAGCTGGCCGACCGGCTGCGGGGCGATCCCGGTTCGCGAAATCCGGGAAGGGCGAAGAGGCGAGGCGAGGCGAGGCGAGCCGCGCTGCCTGGGCTCCTTTACCGCAATGTCAATTTCACCGGGCGAAGCCGGTCAATTTCACCTCTAGCCCGCTGCGCGGAGCATCTCCCGAAGGCCATTCGGGGAGGGGGGCTTCTTCCGCCGCCGGCCTCTCTCCGTCTCTCCCACCCCCCTTCTTCTCAGAAGGCGGCTCTCGGACTTCGTGAGTGCCTCGTCTTCTCTGCGCCCCCCTCCTTTCCCCCCCCCCGTCTTCTCGACCTTGCTCCTCGCCGGTAGAAACCTGAGAGTCGCCTGAAATTGGGAGGGGGGGGTGTTTCAGCACCTTTCCGGCCAGAGCCCTCTCCCCTCCTCGCGAGGAGGCGATCTCAGCCTGTCTCCCCTCGAAAGGGGGAAGGGACGCGCGCCTCCCTTTCTCGCCTGCCCCTCTCCAAAGATTCAGGCGGAAGATTTCCTTCGCAGGCTGGTCTGCCCCCACCACCCCGGACCCCACCGCTCGGAACTGCGCTCTCCCCGGTCCGCCCCAGAAGCCCAGAGTTTGCAGGCGAGTCCGGGCTGTCTGCTTTCCCGGAACCGTCGAGGGATCGCGGAGGGAGGGAGGGAGGGGGGCACCAGCGGTCCAGAGCGCGTCGGTTCCGCGAGCGGCGGGGGGGCTCCGAGGAGTTGCTGGCTCCCCCGACGGCATTTGCAGGGAGCAATGAGTCATTTGCTCTCCGGGCGAGGAGACACCTGCTCGTGTGAGCCGGCTTGCCGAAGCGTCACCTGCAAGAAGCGGCGGCTTACTCACCCCTGTCACCAGGGCAGATAAGCCCAGCTGAAGCCCGGGAGAGGGGAGGGACTCTGGCCAAGGACGCCCGGCTGGGGGATGTGCGCGCCCCTTCCAGCCTGCTCCTCTTCCTCGCGCCCAGGAGCTGGCCAGCAGCAAGTCCCAGCGCGGCTCTGCTCCCCGCGTCCGCCAAGCCCCGCAGCCGGAGTCGCGCTTCCCACCTGGGATGTTCTTTGATGGCTTCTTTGAGGCGCGTGAAAGTCTTGCTGATCCTCAACTTGATCGCGGTGGCGGGCTTCGTCCTCTTCTTGGCCAAGTGCCGGCCCATCGCGGTCAAGAGCGGCGACGCCTTCCACGAGATTCACCCCCGGGCGGAAGTGGCCAACTTGACCGTCCACGCCGTCAACCCCATCCAAGATGCCGTCTTGAAGCGGCTCTCCCTGCTCGAAGACATCGTCTACCGGCAGCTCAATGGTAGGTCAAGCCTTGGTGGTTGGGGTCTTGGGGAGCTGTCCCCCTCTGTGCCTGTGATGGTCCTTCTTTGGGGATGCCGCAAAACACTGCACAGAATCTGTTGACCATCTTAATCTGCCCCCCCTCCCCTCACCCCAAACTTTGCTCCTTTATCAAGACTGCCAATATCTGGGGGGTTGTGGGGTTTCCGGGCTGCATGGCCGTGTTCCAGTAGCATTTTCTCCTGACGTTTCGCCTGCATCTGTGGCTGGCATCTTCAGAGGATCTGATGGTAGGAAAGCTAGTGGAGTAGATCCCCTATTGCTGATATCTCCTACTGAGGTCTTTAAAACTCTCTGTAACATGGGGGAAATTCTTATAGGGTGTAGATCAGATCCCTTCAACCCACAAACTTCATTGTGGATTTCAGGTTGCCTGTCAGCAAAGGGTTGAAAGAAGACTGACATACTGGATGAGAAAAGAGTCTGAAGTCCATCCATGTTATGCCCTGGTTCTGAACCTTTTACAACCATTTCTAATCCTGTTGTGTTTTCTTTTACTGTTATCTTTATTATTGCTTGGGCAGTTGCTTTTGTTATTACTGTTACGGCCTGAGGCCTCACACAATACATTTCACCCACCTCCTCTGACCTAAAGTCGCATTCCGGATACTTTGGCCCAGGCTAGTCCGCTAACTGCAAAAATAAACAGGGGTTTTATGACTCCTCAAAGGCTTGCAAGGTTTTACTCCAGGATAGGTTTCTATGGTCAGGAGCCTCCGTGGTACAGAGCGGTAAACTGCAGTACTGCAGTCTAAGCTCTGCTCACAACCTGAGTTCGATCCCAGCAGGAGTCAGTTTCAGGTAGCCGGCTCAAGGCTGACTCAGCCTTCCATCCTTTCAAGGTCAGTAAAATGAGGACCCAGCTTGCTAGGGGTAAAGTGTAGATGACTGGGGAAGGCACTGGCAAACCACCTCGTAAACAAAGTCTGCCTAGTAAACTTTGTGATGTGACACCACTCATAGGTCAGTAATGACCCAGTGCTTCTACGTCTGTCTTAAAAAATTTATGAATTAAAAATCATGGGCCAGTCCATACAAATTTATGCTGGAATAAAAATGCTCACAGTGCTAGTAAGTTACTCTCTGAAGCATGAGAGCAGAGTTCACTTGAAGACATGTTTCCGGGCTGAGAATGCATGTGCCCAACCATTTCCACCATATTTAAGGCTATCTTCATCGCGGGGCATACTGCCCGGTGGGACATATAGGATCAAATGTCCCCTGGCTGCTGCCATTTAGTCACATGGATATGGAGGCGGAAAATTTGCCTCCAACGTGCCTCCACTGCTTTGCAGGGACCATACACTTTGGTGACTTGGAATGACATGGTGTGAAAAAATGTTGTTTGGTCGTGGTGGGGGAGGGCGACCACCCGTACGGAGAAGGGGTGGGCGGAAAACTCTGATTTTGCACCAGGCTACATTTTCCCTAGATACGCTTCTACTTCACCTTGTGGCTTTTCACTGGTAGGGAAGACTGTTCTCAAGGAAAAGTCCCTGCTTGCCTGCCGTAGCATACCCAAGAGCAGATATTTTTCTCATCCTGCTTCAGCCAATCCATCTCTTTGTTTGTCTCTGAGTTTTGAGCAGTTGACATTGTTTTTTTGGCTCTGAGCAATGGCTTCCTAGTGGTCGAGTTAGCCATTCCTCTGTTTTTGGTGCAACTGTTGGCAATGAATGGTATTTCACTGAAAGCAAGGCCAGGAGGCTATGATGCTCTTCTGTCAGGTGTTCAATTTGGTGTGGGGAGGGAAGCTCCACTGGAGTAAATGTCTTCCAAAGGTTTCTTTCGTTCCCAATCATGATATGATGGTAATTCCCTCTTTGGAATTCACTGAGTACCATTCAACACACTAAAGGCTGTATGTAACCTGTATCTTCCTGGGGTACAAATCCCATGGGGCTGGTCACTCCGACTTTTACTAAGATTGACAGCTGTGTCTTGCCCAAGGCCATTTAGTCTCCTGTGCTCAAACGCAAACAAATAAAGCCCAAGGCCTTTTGTTCACTTCCTTCAATATTGCAAGGTAACTGCTTGTGACGTGCAGATATTGTACCTTCTCCTGCTATGGCAAGAAGGAGGGTGAGGCTGTGAAGGAATCATCAGCACACCAACAAATAATCTTGCCCCATGTCCTAGCCATGTCTGCGCACCATGCTCCCAGGAAGCAGCAGGAGGGTTTCATTTCCTCTACTACCAATGCTGCTTTAGAACCACCATGGAGTCTTCAAGCCAGAAGGGACCTTCTCACAGGCCAACCAGCCCAACCACCCGCAGGAAAACAGCAGCTGGAAGATCTGTGACAAATGGTTTTTCCAGCATGCAAAGGAGAGCCCACCGCCCCCTAAGTGGTTGATTCCATTGCCATTTGAGAGCCATTCCTAATGTTCAACCAAGATCTCTTTTCCTGTAACTTTGACCCACTAGATTTAGTCTCCTTTGACAAAGAACTTTGCTGTCTTCTAAGGGACAGTCCTTCGGGGTGATGAGGGCAGCTGTTTCTGCCAGCTTCACTTCTGATGCAGTAGCCAGAATAGCCCAGCCCTGTAAAGCTTGTCTGAGTTTATCAACTAAGCAGAGAGCCAGCATGGTGTTGTGGTTAAAAACAGGTGGATTCTAATCTGGAGAACCGGGTTTGATTCCCCACTCCTCCACCTGAGTGGCAGAGGCTTCTCTGGTGAACCAGATGTGTTTCCGCACTCCTACATTCCTGCTGGGTGACCTTGGGTGAGTCACAGTTCTTTGGAACTCTCTCAGCCCTACCTACCTCACAAGGTGTCTGTTGTGGGGAGAGGAAGGGAAAGGAGCTTGTAAACCACCTTGAGTCTCCTTACAGGAGAGAGAGGTGGGATATAAATCCAAACTCTTCTTCTTCCACTACTTGGATGGGAGACCACTTGGAGGAAAGCAATGGCTAATGATCTCTGCTCATATCTTGCATTAAATGTTCCATAGATTGGTTCACCATGGGTTGGTTGCAACTCGACAGCCCATTCTTCAGTTTGCTGCAACCCTGTGCTTTCGATCCTCTACCTTTCTGGTCCAGGGATCTGAGCTAGTGATATCGCCACTGCCTGAGTCTGTGTGTCCAAGATTAACTCTGAGCAAAGCCTGCACGCGTCTGCTTTCATCTCATGCCAAATAACGCATGATGAGTGGGTGCCTAGAAAGTCTGGAGGACATTGCCCATTTCGTGTCGTGAGTTGCTGCCGCATGCTGCACCTGCAGATTGATGCATGCTTGCATGCTCTCTGGAGAAGCATGTTTAAATGCCTATTAGAACTTCACTACTGCAGGGGCACTGGGGAACTCATCTGCATTTGCTGCGTTCCTGAAATAAACCTCGTTGCCGGTGTTTGAACCGAGCGTGGGAGACGGCTGGCGTAAAACTTTCTTTGCGTTTCTCGAGGATGCGCCATAGCTTTGGGCATTTTGTTTTCTTTTGTCAGTTGGCCGCTTGTGATTTTTAATATTTCATGTGTCTGATTGAGCTGGCAATTTGAGCAGCATTTTTCTGCAAGCTGTAGAGAATCCATGCGATACGGACGCCGGGAAGGCAACAGAACCGAATTCCCTGGGATTGTTTAAACAAAGCTGAAATTTTGTGATGTCGGAAAAGTTGTACTACTCGAGCTCGGGGGCGGAGAAATGACAAATATGTTCAGGGATGCGTGCAGGTTGTTAATTCGGAGAAATACCTTGGGAGATTTAGGAAATGGAGGGCCTTTAAAATGTTCATTGGAACGCCTGTTCGGGAGAAGTTAACCGAGCAACTCCGCAGCCTGTATGCCTCACCCTTGACAGATGCTAATTAAAACCTCGGGCCACATTTTTCTTTATAGCGCACTGTGGAGGTTTCTATTAAAAATCTCACAAGGTACAACGGTTTTGAGATGTCGAGTGGGAGTTTTAAAGGTGCCGTGTGGGATGAAGGAACACGGCTGAAGCCGTTGTAAGGAATCTAGGTGAGAGATCTAATTAAAAACTTACTCGCAAAAAAGAAAGAAAGAAAAACGACTCCCGCTTCCTCCAAGTGCTCCCCGCAGATTTGCGAGTTGAGGCAGGCTCGGGACGACATGCTGCATTTTTTACGGCTTCGGGTCTTAAAGGGTTTCCAGGCAGTTGGGCTTGTGGGTTGTAAAATCGCCACCGTTGACTTTCCTGTGCTGTCTGCCTTGAGTTTCCTTGATTCTTCCCTCGAGCATTCAGTGGCTGCATGATTGCACAGAGGCGAAGGGAGGGAGGTGACATTTGGGAGCTGCGAATCGGCATTGCAGGGTAGGAGGTTCAGAGAAGTATGCAGTACGGGCCTGTTTGTATTTGTGATGCCCATCATCTCAGTGATGACCATCTGTGGAGGGGGGGAGGCAGGCAGGCAGGCAGGCAGGCAGGCAGGCAGGCAGGCAGGCAGGCAGGCAGGAAGGAAGGAAGGAAGGAAGGAAGGAAGGAAGGAAGGAAGGAAGGAAGGAAGGAAGGAAGGAAGGAAGGAAGGAAGGAAGGAAGGAAGGAAGGAACTAAGCCCTGTCATTTGAGGTTGCTTTTCTGCAACAAGAGGAAGATGGGGCCATCCCTCTTTGAAAAGTGCTTCACACGTACAGTGGAAGGCAATAGAAATTGGATTTTCTTGCTAGTTTTTCTCATGCTAGCTCCTCTTTTTGTAATAATGGTGGAAAGGACAGTCCAGTCACAGCTGAGTGATGTTGATCACATAGGGTTCTCAAGGCATGAGACGAACAGGTGGTTTGTCACGGCCCACCTCTGCATTGCAGCCCTGAACTTTTTGGGTGGTCTCCCACCCAAAGAGAAAGAGAAAATCCTTTCTCACCCAGGAAAGCCCATAGCAAAAAATGACTTATGCCACCTTTTTGGTGGCATAAATCCACACCGCTGGGAGGAAATGTTCCTGGGCCAAAAGTCCTTTGCGTCCAGGAACACCCCTGGAATGTCCACTTTTATACTGGCTGCCAGAAGCGGAGCTACCAGTGGGGGATGTGTTGCACCAGGTATGTGCCTGGGGGAAGTGGAAAATTGCCCTCCACCCACCCCATGGCGCCCTCCCCAGTACCCCACACACACACTTACCTTAGTGAAACAGTGCAGGCTGGAGAAGCGGCCTATTCCCTTCAGGCTGAAAACAGCCTGGTGGGAACTACACTTCCCAGGAGACTTTGCGAAACACATGGTCTCATGGGAAGTGTAGTTCCCACCAGGCCGTTTTCAGCCTGAAGGGAACAGGCCGCTTTTCCAGGCTGAACTAAGGTAAGGGGGGGCACAAGGCAGGGTGCCATGGAGGAGATGTGGGTGGAAAATACAGAATGCACACTGGGCACACTGGGCCCAGCTATGCCTCTGCTGCCTGCCACAAGGCCCAACTTGTGGGTTTGGGTGCTAGGGCCGCCGTACGCCGAGAGAGTTGTACACATATGTCATTTCTCCTGCTTCTAGATTTATGGTTCATCTTCATTGTTCCCTCCTTCTCAGACTGCAAAGCTGTTTTGCTTGTTTGCTTTGCGCCGGAGCTTTGGCTACTTTTTGAAAGTAGATCTCCAGAGAATAGAGATGGAGGGAGGGAATACTGTTTGGAGAGGCTAGATTTTTTTTAAAAAAAAAGCCTAACTAAATACAGCTTTGAGTAGCAACAATATTATAGTCAGACATGAATGTAAACAAGTCCAAAATGGCAGACTGTGTGGAATGTCAGTCAGTCAGATTTATTTACAGTTTAACAACCAGTAAGCCAAAAGTCATAAAAAGCCAAATTCCAAATTATCTTTTCAAAAAAATATTTTATTTGATTTTAATAACACATATAGATGCCAATAGAAAGCAATTCACCTGTCCCAGGACTCCTTCAGCGACAATAGTTCAAACAGAAAACAACAACAAAGAACAAGAAAAGAATGATGATTTTAGCTCATATAAAAGAGACAATCATATCTCGTTAAACCATTCCCACCAACTAAAATAAAATTCCAAATTATCTACAAACAAAGAAATAAGAAAATTAAAATATAAAATAGAACTTATTTTGACATTCCTCCATAAAAACGAAGGGTCTCCTATCCATTTGATCTCCTGTATTTATTTACTAACACACAGGGCCTGTAAGACGGAGCTGTTCCGCCGGACCTTTGGAGGAACCAGCCGCTAATGGTGCCCCTTCCTTGGCCCCTAACATCTGGGCCACTAATCACCTAATGAGACTCGCCATGCCTCCCTTTTCCGTGGAGAGGGAGGGATTTTATATTATTGGAACGCTGGACGCCACCTTAAATTTAAATTTATATTTTTGAGCCTTTATATTTGGAATAAGAACTGGAAATTTTTATCGCTGCTTTTACATGTTTACCTATTTTATATTGTATTTTATATGCTGTGCACTGCCCAGAGCCCTTCGGGGATGGGGCGGTATAAAAGTCTAATAAAATAAAATTAAATAAATAAATAAATAAAAAACGGGGCTACATCACTAGAAACTCCTTGGTCCTTCCCCAACAACAAATAATTCAGTTGCCACTTATTATCTGTTCCATGCGGCCCAAAGCAGAGCTGAGCAAAAACCAGCCCTTCAACCAGACTGTTGGAGTGCCTAAGGAAAAGCCACAGTTGTGGAGATGAAGGACACGTAATTGAAAAGGCCCAGTTTCGCTTCCGCCTTGCCTTTTCAAGATGAAGGGAAGGGCAAGGCAATGAACGTAATGGATGGTAAGATGATAAAGGACTGCTCGTGTCTCTAAGTACCTAGTCCTGTGCCATTTATCACAGAGGTTTCCAACCTTATTGAGTCTGTGGGCATTTTCTGGACATTTGAGAACAGGTAGTAGGTGTCATGGGAGTAGGGCAAACCATGAAATAACTGCTGGGTGAATTGGAACCAGTCATAACTTATGAGGAGAGGCCAAGCTGAGCATCATGTTACAATGAGGGCAGCTGTTTCCAAAAGGGTATTCCCTGCTAACATAAGGTGCTGCCTTCTGGGATCTTCTAAATTGTTACCTGCTCTGATGAGGAAGACAGAACAATCTCTTTTGCTTTGGGGAAGAAGGCAGTGGGTGCCAAGGAAGAACACTGATGAGCACAAAGGTATCCATGGACACCCCATCAGGGAGCACTGATTTATAACTTTAAACATAACGCTTAGCACTTGGCTTTTGTCCCCAGGAGTGGCAAGGCAGGTAGCACAGCTTTTTACAGCAGTGTTGTAAAGTATTCCCATTCCCTGACACCCATTTATAATCTTGCTACTGTGTTTTTGCACTGATTGAAGGTTTTGAACAGTCTTCAAGGTTACCCCCCACCATGCAGCAATCTAACCATGCTGGCAGGGGCTGATGGGAATTGTAGTCCATGGACATCTGGAGTGCCTTAGGTTCGCCACCATGGCTCTAGTGTGAATAATCCCAAAAAACCTGCTCCATTTTGGACACCAAAGTAGAGGAAACACTTTCACGTGGAAATCGCACTGGTCGATTCCTGAGCCAGCCTCTAATAGCAAGGCCAAAGGAAGCTTCCTAGTGTTGGGTACAAGATATTGATGCCTTCACCAGAACCAGTCCTAAAAAGGGTTCTTTTAACCTCCATCTGAATCTGTATTTAACCTCATCTTTAGTGCATTTCTCTCTCACAGGGTAAATCATCAGTAGCCAAGTGGCACCTTAAAGACAGACAAAGTCCGTATGAACCTACCCAACCATCAGGGTCAACTTCAGAGCCACTTCTTCAGGTGCCTCTACTATCTGAGACCCCCAATACAGATTTGTCACAGCCCAAAAAAGGGCCTTCTTGGTCATGGCACCAAACTGTGGAATTTCCTCCCTAGAAACATTCCTCTATCCCTTCTATCACTTTCCTGTGCCAATAGAATGCCTTCCTGTTTTTCTCTGGCATTCCTTCCCGGACTCTCACTGACCTTCTTTCCCGTTCACATGTTAATTCACATGTTAATTCATTTAATCACAATACACATAACCTTGTCAGTCGGTTTTCATTATGGTCTGCAGGCCAGTCAGAAGTTTTTTTAATAAAGCCACTATTATGATATTAATAACCTATGTAATCTCTTGGCACTCATCACTCATTCTAATATATCTAACAGTTTAAGGTTAGAATCTGAATAAATTATACACTGGGCATGGACTCAGTTCATATTTTCATTGCAGAGTTTGCGTTCATGCAGTCTATTGTTAGCCACCTTGGGGTCCCTCAGCTGGGTCAAAAGGCAGCTTAAAATATTTTAAATAAATAAATATAATCTTTAAAACATTTATTCCAGCCTTTGCCAGCTGAGCCTCTGGTCTTCAGATGCCCGGAGAGGAAAATCTTTTACCAGGTTTCATATAAAGAAGATTACAGTGGTGGTGGTGGGGGGGGGAGCGTAGGTGGAGGGGAGAGTTGCATCAGACACAGAAAGAGAAAGAAACCTGTTGTAAATCTGGTTCTTGTGGGTTTTCTGGGCTGTTTGGCCGTGCTCTGGTGGATCTTGTTCCTAACATTTCGCCTGCATCTGTGGCTGGCATCTTCAGAGGTGTATCACACAGAGAAGTCTGTTATTCACTGTTGTAAATTGTTCAGGATGGGATCCTCATGAAGGGGCAGGAATTGATGAAGAAGGTACACATGATGAATGAGGAGATATTGGAACCTGCCTTCCAGTGGATGGACATGTGTGGGCAACTGTAAAAGATCCGCAAATGCACAATCTGATCATGGAAGGAGCAGCGTGAACCATCTTGCCCTTGAACAAGTTATCTCGGTTGAAGCACAGATAGGGTCAAGATCTGTGTCACTTGCACAATTTCTCCCTCTTGGATGAATTTGCATGACTCTCTTAGACATTGTCCTTTAAGAAAAACACATTGCTCTCATTTCCAAGCATGTTTCTTTGGAAATTTTTGGCAGATCTGCTCAGAGTTTCTGCATCAAGCTGTTACCATGAAAAGTTCAGTCCCAAAACCTGTTTTCTCTTGTGAACATATTTGCCATTTGAATTTGTTATGGTGCTCATCTGCTTTCTGTTTCTGTTTTCTGTTACAGCCTAATTTCATCCCTTCTACAGTCTCCCAGTTACAATTTATTTCACCATCAGTTGCACTGCACCATAGGTTTTGTAGTCCTAAGGTTCTGGAAGCCGCTAGTAGATTTGTTGTGATGATGTATGGTGTTTCGTGGATGAGCACGCACCAAGCGATTAGTTGGAAGTCAAAGGAAACAATTCCATTATTTTAACCTTGATAGGGAAAGTCTGAGTCTGCTTTCTTCAGTTCCAAGAGAGGGCCAGCATGGTGTAGTGGTTAAGGGCACGTGGATTCTAATCTGGAGAACTGGGTTTGATTACCAATCCTCCACCTGAGTGACAGAGGCTTCTCTGGTGAACCAGATGTGTTTCCACACTCCTACACTCCTGCTGGGTGACCTTGGGCTAGCTAGTCACAGTTCTTCGGAAGTCTCTCATCCCCACCTACCTCACCAGGTGTCTGTTGTGGGGAGAGGAAGGGAAAGGAGCTTGTAAACCACCTTGAGTCTCCTTGCAGGAGAGAAAGGTGGAGTATAAATCCAAACTTTTCTTCTTCAGTCAGCAACAGTGTGATTAATGGCTTCCTTGGGAATTTCCCGTGGGGCTTCTATATGCTGACCAAAGAAGCTGAATGCATTATATCAACACTTGAGAGAAGGGAGCTGTCCATGGAGATCCAGCAGTCTACAGTGCTGAAAACAGGCCAAAGCTGAAATGTTTTCAATAAGCAGTAAACTGAATTTTTTCCGTTTCCTTAAAAAAAAAAATCCTGATCTGAACTGTCGAAGTACTCTACCAGAAGCAATCGATTATTTGTTTCAGATGAAGACTTGGCTTTATCACTGACTCTTCTCTGGCTGAAGCCCAAACAAAGCTATTGATTTTTAAAAGGGGATTAAGAAGAAGAAGAATTTGGATGTATATCCTGCTTTTCTCTCCTGTAAGGAGACTCAAGGTGGTTTACAAGCTCCTTTCCCTTCCTCTCCCCACAACAGACACCTTGCGAGGTAGGTGGGGCTGAGAGAGTTCTGAGAGAACTGTGATTAGCCCAAGGTCACCCAGCAGGAATGTAGGAGTGCGGAAACACTTCTGAGGGAGAACTATCTCCAAGCCCACCTTTGTGATGGTACCTCTCTCTTGTCCTTCCAATCCCTGTGGTTTGGCATGAACCTGCAGTCTCTGTTTCCTATGGAAAGCTATGTGCAAGATGCCGGGATCGACACAAAGTTGACTTCTGTTTATCTTCTGCTGTCTTCTCCCTCTGTCAACTCCCTTTCATGCTAATTTTCAGATTGTAAGCCTCTCAGGGCTGAGAGCTGTCGTCTTGCTCTCTCTAGAGCAGCAGGCTCACCGGCGACGCTGTTCAAAGCACGCTGGTGCTTGCCGTTGATGCGGTTGATGTTTGCAGGTGCTCAGCTGACAGCGATTCATTAGTGTGGTTTGATGGGGAATGGTGAAGCCGTTGGATGTTTTAGCATAACATAAGAAGATATACTCTGGGTAATACTTTGCAGGTCCATTGAGAATAACTGGAAAATATCATCAGGTTTAGACTGCTTTCGGATCAGACGCATTTCACAAAGGAAGCTGCACTGATCAGTAGGCTGTGCTGTGACAGGTGACAAAAAAGCTTGTGCTGAAACAGGATGCCACTAGATTTCCCCCTCCCCACCTAGCCATCAACTAGGGGATGGGGATGGCTTTGATTGTATGATGAGGCTGCCTTATAATGAGCCAGACCAGCCATTCTCAACCAGGGTTCCGTGGTACCCTGGGGTGCCGTGAGCATGTCCCAGGGGTACCGCAGCAACACTACCGCCCCCCCTAATTTTTGTGGTGTCTCCCACAGGCACCAGCAAGGACATGGAGTTGGCCCATGGGGCAGGGCCTGCCACAAGGTCAGCAGCCACCACCACCCTCAGTGCTTCCCTTCACCCTGGGAGGGGAAGGTGGGGGAGTGGCAAGCAGGGGCAATGGGAGGGGAGGGTGGAGGGTGGCGGCAGGGGTACCATGAGATATGAAGAGTGAGGTCAAGGGTACCCTGACCTCGAAAAGGTTGGGAAACACTGAGCCAGACATTTGGTCTGTTGAGGTCTATCTTGTCTCTTCTGGCCAACAGGAGCTGTCCATGGTGCTAGGCAGAGATCTTCCATTTCACCTGCTACCTGGTCCTTTTAATTGGCAATGCTGGGGATTGAACTTGTGACTTCCTGTGTATGGTATAGATCAGGGGTAGGGAACCTGCGGCTCTCCAGATGTTCAGGAACTACAATTCCCATCAGCCCCTACCAGCATGGCCAATTGGCCATGCTGACAGAGGCTGATGGGAATTGTAGTTCCTGAACATCTGGAGAGCCGCAGGTTCCCTACCCCTGGTATAGATGCTTGGCCCCTGAGCCATAGCCTGTAAGGTTGAACACACTCAGACAAAGCTAGCTTTAGAAAAGGAACTTTATTGATTTATGTCACCCTAACTATAGGATGCCGGAACTGAGGATTCGTGTCCTCAGTTCCAGTATTTATTTTATTTCTGAACTCAACAACAACCAATCAGCTTTCTCCCCCCCACCCAGCCTCTGGCCTCTCATTGGCCATGAAGCTCCGGTGGGATGTAGCTTCTCGGTTTGCTTTCCCACTCTTTTTGGGAAAAGGCAGGACCCAGACATAGCCCTTCCTTGTTTGCAGTCTGATTGAAGGCATCTGGTTGGCCACTTCAGACAAAGCATGGTGGACTACGTGGGGCATTAGTTTCATCCAGCAGGGCTCTCATCGTTTTATTATACTGTCTCTTTTTGATTGTGGGTAGTAATGATATCATGTTCTGTTTGGCAGCCCTCATTTGGACAAAAAAGGTGGCATGTATTCACATGGCTTGTGAGTGACCAGAGGGCCTTGTTAGAATTCCACCTAACATAGATGGCAGAGTACATGGCCCCCAGCTTGTACAAATTTTTCCCTGAAGCTCCAGGGGCCAGAATTTTGTATAAGAGTTAGTTTTAAAACTCTCATCACTATTGAGCTCTCATTAAACCTGAAAATTCCAGTTTTGATTGTGCTTCTCCCTTGTGTACTCGATTTCCCGTGGCCACACACCATGAGTTTCCATAAAATGTGCAGCTTTCTCACTGTAACTGCTGTCCCCATGAATAGTACCCATTTATTATACGTTTGACATACATCGATGGCTCCCAATCTGAGAGCCAGGAACCCTTGGGGGCAACATTCCCTGTGAGCTGCATAGTCGTATGGCTGCACAGACACTGTATTGGTGCCATGCAGGTTGGGCAGCCATCCAGCAGGGGGTACTCTCACTGGCGGCTCAGTTCTGCTCAGAAGCAGTGAGGTGCCACTCAGTGGTATGGAAGCCTTAGAGCAGTGGTTCTCAACCTTCCTAATGCCGCGACTGTATTACAGTTCCTCATGTTGTGGTGACCCCAACCCTAACATTTATCAATTTTACAGATGGAGAACACTGATGCAGAGAGTCTTAGGCAATCCCTGTGAAAGGGTCGTTGGACCCCCAAAGGGGTCGTGACCCACAGGTTGAGAGCCGCTGCCTTAGAGGGACTATTGCTCGGGGAGGTTGCAGAGTTATTGGGACTCTTTAGTTTGGAGAGGAGATGGCTGAGGGGGGATATGATTGAAGTCTATAAAATTATGCATGGGGTAGTAAATGTTGACAGAGAGAAATTTTTCTCTCTTTCTCACAATACTAGAACCAGGGGGCATTCATTGAAAATGCTGGGGGGAAGAATAAGGACTAATAAAAGGAAACACTTCTTCACACAACGTGTGATTGGTGTTTGGAATATGCTGCCACAGGAGGTGGTGATGGCCACTAACCTGGATAGCTTTGAAAGGGGCTTGGACAGATTTATGGAGGAGAAGTCGATCTATGGCTACCAATCTTGATCCTCTTTGATCTGAGATTGCAAATGCCTTAACAGACCAGGTGCTCGGGAGCAACAGCCGCAGAAGGCCATTGCTTTCACATCCTGCATGTGAGCTCCCAATGGCACCTGGTGGGCCACTGCGAGTAGCAGAGAGCTGGACTAGATGGACTCTGGTCTGATCCAGCTGGCTCGTTCTTATGTTCTTATGTTCTTATTGCAAGGGGTTCACCAATCCATATGGACTTCCAAAAGCTTCTACACTGGAAACCTAGTTGTTCTTTCAGGTTTTACTGAACTTGAATCTCACCGTTTTACTGCAGACCAACACGGCTATTCACCTGAAGCCAATCCATATGTTATAAAATATTATTATAAGCTGGCCTCTCCCTCCCTCCCACCCCAATCATCTCCCTTGCAACATTTTCATGAGTAGCTACCATGAAGGAAATGAGCTTTTATTTCCTACTGACAACTGCAGCCCGCTGGAAGGTTAATATTTTATTAGCGATAATGTTTTGTAACCAACGCTTCAGCTCCTTTCGTTTTTGGAAAAACAATCCAACAGCCTTTCATTGCTTTCTAAATGCTGTTTGAGGTTGTCGCCTATCGCAGGTTAGAACTTGATCCATCTGCTTCAATGACTGTCTAGACAAACAGGAATTGGATAGGGCTACTCGGGTTTCTGAAAACACAATTTGTACTTTAAAATAGCTACAATAGCTGCTGGTTAGAAGGGCTGTGGTTTTGATTTTTTTCCCTTTGGCGGCTCCCTCCTATGCATGGCTTTTCTTTTGTAAAAGGGAATGGAAATCCCCTGCGTATTACTAACCCAAGGGGTGACATCACAACACGACGTTTACTAGGCAGACTTTGTTTTCAGGCTGATTTGCCATTGCCTTCCACAGCCATCTACACTCTATTGCCAGCAAGCTGATGGAAGGCAGATCCAACCTTGAGCGGGCTACCTGAAACCGACTTCCATCGGCTACAAACTCAGATGGTGAGCAAAGTTTTGACTGCACTACTGCAGTTTACCACTCCTCACTGCGGGATTCATTTTCTGTGACCTTTTTGTGGCGTAGTGGTTAAGAGCAAGTGCATGCTAATCTGGAGGAACCGGGTTTGATTCCCCGCTGTGCCACTTGAGCCGTGGAGGCTTACCTGGGGAATTCAGATTAGCCTGTGCACTCCAACACACGCCAGCTGGGTGACCTTGGGCTAGTCACAGTTCTTCTGAGCTCTCTCCACCCCACCTACCTCACAGAGTGTTTGTTGTTGGGGGGGGAGGTGTAAGGTAAAGGAGATTGTCAGCCCCTTTGAGTCTCCTTATGGGGGAGAAAGCACTTCTGCTTGTTTTGAAGTGGGGCTTCCTCAGACCCTTTTTGTTACATCTTTGGCCTGGCATTACTTTGCTAGATCAGTTTAGTGAATTTAGCTGGGTTTGTTCACCAATCCAGTGATAGACCTTTAGCAATGAAATGAACAAAGGGCCCTTCTGCTCATTCTGAAACAGTGGGCCAAAGAGTGGGAGGAACCAGTCTGGGCAGGGGAAGGAGTGAGAAAACCCAAGGAAAGCTAAACGCATGGTGATCTCCTTTGCTTTCCCTGCAAAGAGAGAGAAAGAACATTTGGAACATTTCCTTGCAAAGGTTCACTTGAAGAACATTTGGAAACCACAGGGATTCTTTGATCTGACAGCGGGAATGAGTAGCGAGGAGGGGAAAACGGGTGCGTAACCAAGAATCAAACCTGAAGGAAATGTCTGCTCAAAGTGAAGGAAACCACATGTGTGTAAATAGCCTGTATTGAGGAACTTACAAAGTTCCCCAAAGTTGGTGATGTGATTGCTATCTTTAGCTAATTTTTATTCTACTGTGTGTTTTTAGAGGATTTGAATGTGATCTTTAAATTTGTTTTGTATGGTGCCTTGGGATTGCCTTGTTGAGAGAGACTGTAAACATGTTTTCCAATGAAAGTAACTCCTAAGAGGATTGTTTTTAGAAGAATTTGGCTGCTTTTTTTTTCAGTTTTAAATATACCCTGGGACATAATCCGTTAGGAAACAAACAAAATCTCTATCAACTTGAAGGGATTCTTTTCCCCCTTTTCTTATTTATTTATTCAATTTCTCTTTTAAAGACCAGCGTAGCTTATTTTCGTCACAGAATGATCTGCCGGAAGATTGAAGCCAAATTCAAGTGAACTTTTTGCAGAATAAAAGGAATACACCAACTGTTACTTCCCTAAATGTAAGCCAGAAGAAACACCATAGTGATCAGTTAGTATATCCTAAAGCAAGAATGAATTAACACCGAAAAGATTCTGCCAGGCAAATGGAAGGCATTTCTGCTCATCACTGATTTCTATTGAGGAGGAGGAGGAGGAGGAGGAGGAGGAGGAGGAGGAGGAGGAGGAGGAGAGTTGGATTGATATCCCCCCTTTCTCTCCTGAAGGAGACTCAAAGGGGCTTACAAACTCCTTTTCCTTCCCCACTCACAACAAAAACCCTGTGAGGTAGGTGGGGTGGAGAGAGCTCAGAAGAACTGTGACTAGCCCAAGGTCACCCAGCTGGCATGCATTGATGTGTACAGGCTAATCTGAATTCCCCAGATAAGCCTCCACAGCTCAAGCGGCAGAGCGGGGAATCAAACCTGGTTCCTCCAGATTAGAGTACACTTGCTCTTAACCACTACGCCACTGCTGCTCCATTTACACTCCTAAAAAGCCTCATGGAATATCTCTTGATCTTCCTTGAAGGTCTTTTTAGAGGATGCAGAGGGGCTTCAAGTGGGAAGAACAATCAACCACTGGCCCTTCCATTCATGTCATAAGATTTTTGTGTCCAAGCTAATGGTAGCAAACCACCTGCCATGTGATGAAGGGCAAACATGGCCATGTTTAAACCAACATCTTCTTGCGATCTCTTCTTGCAAATGTTCCCATTGGACACTCAGGAGCGTTTGGTCATTTGAGAATATTTGGGGTGCTTTCTGAGTGGCTGAGTGACATAAAACAGCAGCACTCCAAATAAGGCTTTGCTTGCCACTCAAGCAAAGGCGTTGATATATTAATCCCCTTCTGCCACTCCACTCCATCCCCACAACAGGCGTCTTTTGGGGCTGAGAGAGTTGTGGAAGAACTATGACTGGCCCAAGATCGCCCAGTGAGGTGTAGTGGTTAGGAGCAGTGAACTCTAATCTGGAGAACTAGATTAGATTCCCCACTCCTCCACATGCAGCCTGCTGGGGGATTTTGGGACAGACACGGTTCTCTCAGAATTCTGTCAGCCTTACCTACTTCATTAGATGCGCATTGAGAGTGGAGGTGACTGTAAGCCACTTGGATACTCTTTTTGATAGAGAAAGGTGGGGTATAAAAACCCAACTCGTCTCCTTCAGCAGGCTTTATGTGGAGGAGTGGAGAATCAAACCCAGGTCTCCAAATTGGAGTCCGCTGCTCTTAACCATTACACCACGCTGGCTGATCCCTCTCATAACCCATGGCCTGGACACATTTGGTTGTCCACTGTGGGAAAATTGGAACGGGCCATCATAGCCTTTCAGTCCAATCCTGCAGGGATGCTGTTCTTACAACCATTTCACCTCTCTAGTAGAGAGAGAGAGAGAAGAAGAGTTTGGATTTATACCTCACCTTTCTCACCCTTAAGGACACTTAAGGTGGCTGTCAAGCTCCTTCCTCTTCCCACAACAGACATCTTGTGAGTTAGGTGGGGCTCAGAGAGCTCTGAAGAACTGTGACTAACCCAAGGTCATCCAGCAGGAATGTAGGAGTGCGGAAACACAGCTGGTTCACCAGATAAGCCTCCGCCACTCAGGTGGAGGAGTGGGGAATCAAACCCGGTTCTAATCCAGATTAGAATCTACCTGCTCTTAACCACTACACCACACTGGCTCTCTACCTTATATACTACCGTGTTCCACTGCAAAGTGTGTTTATTGGAGTGAAGGGGTACTACCTTTATGACGGGCCTTGTCTCGACAAGAGGTTGGATTTGCATCTTTAGAACAAGGTGTGGCCTGTGATGTATTGAACGCATCCAACCTCTGAATGGCTGAGGTTCAGCTGAAAAGTCTGGACCGTTTCAGCCACAAAAGTAATGCTTCCACTAGCACAGCTATGCTCCTCCCCACATCTTCACGGAACAGAGAGATGAAGAGGTTAGTTTTCAACAACTTTTCAGCATTGTCCCTGCCTCTCTTGCCGTCTTTTCCTGCATCAGATTGTCAAATTAGAGCAGTACTTCCACTTTTGCCAAATTACTCTCTAATTTCTTTTTCAAAAACCCCCGCCTCTTGGAAGTGCTCTCAAAATAAAAGAGGAGTCGAGGGGAGTTTTTTTTAAAGGGTATTTGAAAGTGGTGCTTCAAGACCTGCTAATTTACCATCTTTGATTTAACTTTAGTCACTCATTTGGGTGACTCATCTTCACAAGAGATGCCCCGTGTATAAGGAGATTGTTTTTCGTGCTGTTCGGCAACCTTTTCAGTCTGCCTGGTTGAAACTGAAGGCACAAGGAATCCACCTCCGTTTCCGCCCAGATATGCCAAAGATATGGTTGCCAACCATAAACTTGCTGGTGGTCCCTGGCCCCTCAATGATGTGACTAGCCTCTACCCAGCCCAGGGCTTTTACTGTCTGGTGGAACACTCTCCCTCTGACCATCAGGGCCCTGCAGAACCTTGGACAGTTCCACAGGGCCTGTAAAACAGAGTTGTTCCACTGGGCCTTTGGGGAGGCTGGTTACTGATTGCCTCCCCTGCTACCCCCCACGTACCATCATAACTGGTTGTCGCTGTATTGTGCCCAGTCTCCCCCCGGGGGGAATAGAATGTGCCCTCTGATGTTAGATTTCTTTATTTTGTTTTGATGTGGTATTTAATGATTTAACTATTTCAGTATTAATTGTTCTATTGTATTATATCTTTTTAATAGTTTCATTTTCTGTACACCACCCAGAGCCCTCCAGGGGTGGGCGGTATAACAAATCGACTGACTGACTGACTGACTGACTGACTGACTGACTGACTGACTGACTGACTGACTGACTGACTGACTGACTGACTGACTGGATGGATGGATGGATGGATGGATGGATGGATGGATGGATGGATGGATGGATGGATGGATGGATGGATGGATGGATGGATGGATGGATGGATGGATGGATGGATGGTTTGATGGATGGATGGATGGATGGATGGATGGATGGATGGATGGATGGATGGATGGATGGATGGATGGATGGATGGATGGATGGATGGATGGATGGATGGATGGATGGATGGATGGATGATGGATGGATGGATGGATGGATGGATGGATGGATGGATGGATGGATGGATGGATGGATGGATGGATGGATGGATGGATGGATGGATGGATGGATGGATGGATGGATGGATGGATGGATGGATGGATGGATGGATGGATGGATGGATGGATGGATGGATGGATGGATGGATGGATGGATGGATGGATGGATGGATGGATGGATGGATGGATGGATGGATGGATGGATGGATGGATGGATCCAGATGATGGAAGTCAGTTCCCCTGGAGAAAATGTCTGCTTTGGACATGTGCCATACACTTCACCCCTGAATCTTGAGGAGTTTCCCAGTTGGAGTTTGTCATCCTAGCCAAGGAGCTGCTGTGGAGTCTGTCATTGTTGAGCTTGTGGTTGTGTTAGTTTTCTGCTGTCTGGTGTGCTTTAAGGATCATATTTGGAGGTGGGGGGTTATTTATGTCATTTATAGTCTGCCTTTCTCACTGTGATTCAAGGCAGATTACATAAAGTCAATACAATCAACAGAATGGGGCCTCCAATAAGCAATGCAGTAGGATTCATCTTGTAGAACCCTGAAGTCTGAAAACAGTGTTGAAGCAAAGCATTGTGTGATGATGGATACAAAAATTATAGGATAGGATCCATGGTTAAATTACACCTATGCCTTCTTATTCGATTTCATAAGGTCATGTTTGAGGAAGACACCCTAGGCACTGTAGAAGCAGGATGTGATTTTGGGGGGGGGAACAAAGTTTTCATGTGTACAATCACAGTTGCTCATCTCCCTACAATTCAACCTTGTCTTACACACCTTAAACCACAAATCTTGCTTTTCAAAAGGGGGGGAAACTACAATGAGGGGTGGTTCTTTCAAAGATGATGGCCTCTCCTTCCGTTTAATTGTTATTTCTAATCTTTCTAATGACATCCGCCTAAGGCTGAGGACGGTGACCTCTTGATTTGTTTATACTTCATTGTGATGGTAAAAAACACGGTGCTTTCCTGGGTGGGGACAGCATTTGGGCTGAATGAGAAACCAATCGTTCTTTCTAAAGGAGCTACTCAGTGAGCCGAGGGGTGTTGACAGCATCCCAACTCTAAATCACTAATTGATGCATTCTCAAGGGTGGTTGTTGTTTTTCGCACAAGCCCATAAAACATCACCGCTTGATAGTCTGTGGAGGATATATTCATGATAATGGCTGCAGTGTGGAGAGAGTACCTCATTCTGGAGCGGAGCAATGATTAAGGAATATGGCAGAGTGATAGGGAGGTATACGACTTGAGGTTACACCCTGTCTGCCCTTACCCACCAATATGGTCTCCAAAGGGACAGGGATTACATAAAGTAAGCCAATACAATCCCAGCCTCCATAGAAGGGCAATCAAAATGGTAAAAGGTCTGGAATCCATGCCCTACAAAGAGAGACTTAGGGAGCTGGGGATGTTTAGTCTGGAGAAATGAAGGTTATGGGGTGGGGGGCATGATAGCTGTTTAAATATTTGAAGGGATGCTCTGCCAAGCTTGTTTTCTGCTGCCCCAGAGACTAGGCCAGGGAGTAATGGATTCAAGGTGCAGGAAAAGAGATGCCACCTAAACATTAGGAGGAACTTTCATGGCTGTTCAACAGTGGAATTCACTGCCTCGGAGAGTGTTGAGTCTCCTTCTTTGGAGGTTTTTAAACAAAAGCTAGATGAACATATGTCGGGAGTGCTTTGATTGTGTGTACAGTTCCTCGCATGGCAGAGGCTGTTGGAAGCAATGATGGCCCTTGGGGTCTCTTCCAACTCTATGATCCTGTAGCCTGGAGTCAGTGACCAAATGCATTCTTGTCCCAGTTATGCTTGCAGACCCCCACACGTTTTCTCGGTCTCCCAGGATGGTTCTCTTTCTTACAAGGGGGTCTAGAGGTGCTCCTGCTACCAAAGGGGAAACTTTAGGGTCTTGTGCCCCACCAGGGCTCACTTCACTGCTCAGATGATACAGCAGCTTTTGCGCCTCTCCCTGTCCGGGGAAGCAACCAATCAGAGGCAGGAGGGTACTGGCCCCTTCAGCAGCAGATGTAGAATTAGACAATTAGCAGGGCCATTCTCAGTAGTGGCACCTATAGAAATCCATTGAAGCTCGGGAATTTGAGAAGGGATTGCACTGAGGGATAACTCCTGTCTTATTCAGCGGGGATAATTCCCAAGAACGTATTCCTTTGGATGGCAGTCTACAAGAATCTTATTTGGATACTTTTAGTAGTATGTACTGATTTATTAGCCTAGCACCTTTTTAGAAAGGGCTTGCCAAGTATGGGGGGGTGGGTTGTATTTTTGAAGATTTTCATGGCTGGAATTAACTGGCTGTTGTGGTTTTTCTGGGCTATTCCAGACCACAACGACACAGCCCAGAAAACCTGCAATAGCCCAGGTAACTTTTTTTATTTGTTACAACAGATTTCAAGCCCTAACACAACCCTTTTTAAAAAAAAAACATAGCTGTTGGACTTGGAATGGTGTGTTCATGAAAAAAAATCTGGGTTTATTAAACCCAAAATGAAAAATATCATTTTTTTACCCACCCCTAATGTTGTCACTGGGCCTTTCCCCACTCCCTTCCATCCCCCCTATGCCGCGCGCTGCTCTCAGCGCGCGGCATCCCAGGTGCGCGCCCAGGCGTCCCCACGACCCCGCGCTCTGTGCGGGGTCGTCAAAAGACGCCGTTCGGAAGAGCGCCTGGGATGCCGCGCGCTAAGGGGGCGCGACAGCGGCAGCGTCAGGGCGGCTGCGCTGTGGCCGCCCCTGCTGTGGGGAGGGAGGAGGAACCGCGCGCTACTCTCCTCAAGTAGTGCGGGGCTTACGGTAAGTGGGGAAAGGCCCTCTGTATACCCACTATATACCCATATGCTAGAGCCGTGGTGGCGAACCTTTGGCACTCCAGATGTTATGGACTACATTTCCCATCAGCCCCTGCCAGCATGGTCAATTGGCCTTGCTGGCAGGGGCTGATGGGAATTGTAGTCCATAACATCTGGAGTGCCAAAGGTTCGCCACCACTGTGCTAGAAGAATAGTTTGGGGGACTTTGGGGCTCAAAGGGAAGATTTTGGAGGTTTCCCACATTCAAAACTTGGCTCCGGAAGAAAAACAAATAAAATAGCACAGTTAACCAGGGACGGTTCCAAGTCGAACTCCAGAAACAATTTCTCCTTGCTAAAAGAAAAAAGCCACAGATGCATGTGCCATGAAATCAGATTCTCCATCCCAGAACCCCTGCTGCCCTCTGCTCCTGGATCCATAGGAAAGTACAATGGTTATTCAGTTTTGTGGAAAGAGTACTTTGCATATGCTCAGCAGAACCCTTGTTTAACATTTCGCGTATATCAGGGCTGAGACCTGGGATTGACAAAAGGGCAGAGGAAAGCCAAAGGAAACCAGATTCTCAAATTAAACGCCCTCCTCCAGTTAATGCTTCTTCCCAGGACTAAATTTAGATTGTTTTCTGTGTTGCAGCCTTACGGGCATGGGAACCTTCCAGGATGTCAATCTCCCATTTGGAACAGCTTGTAGGAACGGTTAGCACACACGCTGTGAATGTAGCTTCATATCCTCCGATCTTTCAAAGATGAAAATAGAGAATCTCTCATATCATCTCGTGCTGAAAAATCACTGGGCAGGTTCTTTGCTTTGCCAATGACATCTTGCAAAGTGTTCGACTTTGCCTGCTGTGTATTTTATTAATTATTCAATCACGCTCTGCCCTACTTTAAGAATGAAAACAGGTTGTTTGTTGTTGCAGCTAAAGATACATTAGTCCCAAGACAAGTTATCAGCCAATCAAAATATACCGCAGCACATCAAATAGCAGGTTGGGCATTGCGTGGAGGAGCCTTTGTGAGCATGAACCTGCATTTAAATGGTTTTCCATCTAGAGGAAAAGGGCAGCCTAGGAATGAAAGAACGAACCAACGAACCAACGAACCAACGAACCAACGAACGAACGGAGTCCCCATCTTTCCTTTCCCTTCCCCTCATCTTTTTCGGTTTTCTGTTCTTATGTAAGACAGGGAATTTATTGGACTTTAATACATTGGTTCAGGCCATCCAAAGTCTATATTTGGAGGGTTTTAAATCGTATTGCCATGTTTCAGTTCACCAGATAAGAGTCCGCTGCTCATGTGGAGGAGTGGGAATCAAACCCGATTCTCTAGACTAGAGTCCACTGTTCTTCACCACTGGGTGGCCTTTAACTATTTCTCAACTTCACCTTCTTCACAGGGAGGTTATAACAAGAACAGCCTCGTGAGAGCTGGCGTAGCACAGCTAGGGTTGCTAGCACTGCCTCAGCAAATGCTGGAGGATTTTGGCAATGGTTTTTGGTGATGGTGAAGCTGGAGGACTGTGTGATGGCACTCCTCAGTGATGCTCTAGTCATTTCCTCTAATCTGTATGGCAACGACCATAAAGAGAGACTGATTTTGTCAGATCTCACAAGGTAAGCAAGGTTGATCCTGGTTCATACTTGGATGGGAAACCACCCAGGAATACTAGGGTCATTCTGCAGAGAAAAGGAGCCCTGTGGTCCAGAGTGTAGCTGCAGGACTGCAGTGAAAGCTCTGCTCACAACTTGAGTTCAGTCTCATCCAAAGTCGGTTTCAAGTAGCTGGTTCAGGGTTGTCTCAGCCTTCCATCCTTTCAAGGTTGGTGAAATGAGTCCCCATCTTGCTGGGGGTAAAGTGTCGATGACTAGGGAAGGCACTGGCAAACCACCCTGTCAACAAAGTCTGCCTAGTTAACTTTGTGACGTGACATCAGCCCATGATCTGGTATTTCTCCCACCTTTCTCCACCTGTCCTTATGGAGCTGGTCGTGATAGGGGAAGAGGAGACGTAAATGTTGCATAGATAAAATGCTAAAGACCCCTTCACAGGATGTGATACAGACTCAGGCCTTTCGTGTTCATTGTTATTAGCTCTCTGCCTCTCTTCTTTGGCCGAGCTGCATTTTGGCACAAGCGTTTTCGGAATTGAAGCTCTCATCAGAAACTACCAGGGTCAGCTGTTTTCAGACTAATGATGTTCACTGGAGCAAATACAGAGGAGAGAGACAGAAAGAGCTGCAGCCCTGAGTCAGGATTTTTCTCTTTTTTTATCCCAGGGTAATGGGGAATGAGACTGCTGTTTGATCAGTGCGGTTTGGGGGTGTCAGGTTGGCTGCTACGGTGGGCGACCTCTGGTCCCTAAGCTCTTTCCCCCCACTCATACAGCAACAGGAGCAAAAATGGGGGGTGGCATTATGTAATACCTTCACATCACTTCCAGATGGATATAGCTTTGGCCATTTCCGCACGGCAGAATGATACCTGGTTCCTTACAATCCTGGTCGTTTAATCCTGGTTTTTCCATTCGCATGGCTGCCTGTTTTGTGAAGGAATCCAGTGAAGACTGGGAGGAAATGCTCCAGCTTGTTTCGCATGAGCCTTGGACTTCTGGATTTACATTGCAAGCCTTTCTGAGCATGCCCGGTGTCCCGCGTTCTGATTGGCTGTTGTTTTTGAGTGGCAGCTTGAATGAACATGGGGGGGAGAGATCGGGTATCTGGGTGGGAAAAATAAACTGGTGCTGCTCCTGCTTGGTGTTCACACTGTAGCAGGTGATGCTCAGATACAGACTCTGGCAAGCCTATCTGAGCATGCCCGGTGTCCCGCGTTCTGATTGTTTTTGAATGGCAGCTTGAATGAACATCGGGGGAGGGGAGATCGGGTACCTGGGTGGGAAAAATAAACTGGTGCTGCACCCGCTTGGTGTTCACACTGTAGCAGGTTCTAGCAGACTCACCCCAGGATTTTTTAAAAAGAACCTCCAATCTGGCTATTTTTTAATATCCTGGGTTGAGGAAAATATTGCAGGGCAAACCCGCTCTAGGATTAGGAACCATGCAGAATTCTTGTACAGAATGGAGTGTTTCTCTTGCTTAACCCAGGATATTTTGACTGTGTGGAAACGGCCTATGTCAGGACACCCATTACGGAAGGAGACCTCCCAACAAATCAAGTTGCTGCCCGTTGGGACCTGAAATGCAAGTGGGAATAAGTGGGGGGAATGGGGGCATGCACTCCCATTGCGCCAGTGTATTGATGTCACTTCCAGCAAAACTCAGAAGTGATGTCATAACATTGGGGGGTACTCTAGGATTTGCCAATAACCATAGCATGTTTTGCAAGCGCTGGAATGCTCCCTGACATCATGGCATCGATACCAAAGGCCACCTACTAAGTGAGTGACAAAGGCAGAATTTGAACCTCCAGCTTCCTGATCTAGCACAAGTTTACAGCATGTAACACCAATTGTGGCCAGCTCCACACCCCATATTGTGCTGCTTGCTTTACTCCTGGGAGCAGAGCTGGTCCCATCCAGAAAAGTAGGTCAGCAAAGACGGGTGGATTTCACAGAATCGGCTGGGAAACAGAAGTGTCTTCATTCCCAGGCTGTGCTTTTAAGCCTTGAAACCCAAAGTTGTCTCTCTTTAATGAAGGCCAAGTGGGCTTGCCAATCTCCAGGTGGGAGCTGGAGATCTCCTGGGATTCCAACTGTCTGCAGGCGACAGAAATCAGCTCACCTGGAGAAAAAAGGTGCCTTGGAAGGTGTGCTCTATGACATTCAAGTCCCACTCCTCCCTAAACCTCACCTTCTTCAAGCCCCACCCCCCCAAATCTCCAGGTATTTCCCAGCTAGGAGTTGGCAACCCTAAAGCCATTTAGCCGGCATGGACCCCTGGTCCTCTTCTAAGGAATGGCACATCTAATTTTTCTTTCTTTGGTTTCCAGCAGCAAGTTTTTTGAAGGAGCAGCAACTTAAACCGTCACCCATATACAGTCTAACTGTCCCAATTTACCAGGGACCATCCTCGTTCTTTGGCACTTTATCCCTGATAATTTTCAGTTCCTATATTTCTCCCCCTTTGGGCATGCTGAAATGTTTATCATTATGATTATTACTGCGCCATGCCAGAGTTGTCACTTTCCAGCTCCCTCCCAAACTTGCGAGAACTCAAATGTCTAATTAGGGAAGAGATGCGTCTTGTCTCCAAGGCACACGCCTGAAAAAGCAAGAGATGAATTTCTCATCTCTGCTGTTTTGACTCGAAAACCTCCCTTTCAATTTGTTTCTCCCTTGTGCAAGTCCTGATTCTTTATACTTTGTTTCCTCAAATTAATTCTCCCCGTATACACATTTTTCAATGTGACTCGTGCATCAATAAATGGGCATCGCATACACACATGATTAGCATCATACACAGAGAGCCATGCGTGAATTGTGTATGATGTTCATGGATCGTAGAAATTCTACCCCAATCCAGATGGGAGGGGAGGAATGGGCTGTGGGAATGGTGCAGGCTCATGCGCCCAGTGGCATGAGTGGCACTTATGCCAGCAGAGATTGCAAACAGGGAGGCAGGAGGGCACCACATCTGGCTGCTGTGGAGAGCCACGACGGCTGCCCACTGGCTGCCCACAAATCCACTGCCCTCTGCCGGGGTAGGTGCCCTCAGGAGGGCAAATCCTCCAGTACAGCCCTGCGCAAAAGCCAAATAGAAGCAAACTAAACCCTGGTCACACTTCCTGAATGCCCTGCTACGTCGGCAGAGCTGGAGGGGGCACAGGATTGCTGAAGCGGTGCTCTGTATTGCATATCACTGCTGTGGAGGGCCACGGGGGCTGCCCACTGGCGGATTTGTCCCTCTGCCGGGGTAAGTGCTCTGGGGAGGGCAAATCCTCCCTGTGCCACCTCCATAGGTGGATTCAGCCCACCCCTGGACTGGGGTGTCATGCACACAAAATGTAATTGCCTTTTTTTCAGTGGTTTTGCTGGGTCCTCTGCTAAAGATCCCTTTTTTTCAGACAGGCTGTGTCCTTGCCCCCTTCAGTCAATGGACTCCTTGGTACATATCCTTTTGCAATGCTTTTATGTGTCCCAGTGGATCATACCACGTTTTAATAAGTGGTCCATGTTTTCTCGAGCAACTTTAGAGCAAAAGGTTCAGTTCCTCTTGGAGGAGGCTGACCCGCACCACACTTATTCTGCCTCTTGTTTCTTTGCATATGGGTTTGATTTAAGTTTTATGGTTTTATTGTTCAAGATCAGGAAGTTTGAATGAATGAATGAATGAATGAATGAATGAATGAATGAATGAATGAATGAATGAATGAATGAATGAATGAATGAATGAATGAATGAATGAATGAATGAATGAATGAATGAATGAATGAATGAATGAAGGTTACGCTTAACCACAACACCACACTACTGATGATATTTTGCAGCATAAGACAACTTCATGTGTGAAGCCAAAGTAGGGATCTAAGGAGTTCTCTTGTACAATGAGAGTGGGGGCAGGCTGTTGAATGGGCAGGGGAGTAAATATTACAGTAAATTAATGTATACAGAAGTGAAATATTATAAACCGACTGTTTCCTAAAACCACTTTTCTACTGAGGCCTGAATAAAAACGCTGACATGTCTGAGGTGTAAAAGTCATAAACCTTAGCCTTGCTGCTTTGAGGGATAGATTACAAATATTGCCGACATAATTCCTTCACTTTGCTTATGAAAAGGAGGACCGCAGGGTACCAGTGTTTCAAAGCTTGGGTAAATATGAGTAACTGAGGAATCCCTGGTTGGAAAAGAGAAAATGGAAAGAGAACTTTGTCCTGAAACCCTTAAGGCTAATGCAGAACAAAGAAATGGATCACAGTGCTGTTTTTATTTTCTTTTTTATAAGGTTGCACTGATATCCACCCGTTCTCTCTGTAGAACCCCACTGGACTGAAAGTGAGAAGCCGTGGTTTGCCTGACTTAAGGCTGACCAAAGCAGTAGTGAGGCTGGATCTGGGGATAAATGGATCACAGTGAACATTCAAGAAATGGGCCCCAATTCTAGAGGTGGGAATTGTAGCTCAATTCTTAGCTGGTGCCGACCTTCACGTTAGCTAGCAGTGGCAAAGTTCCTGTCCATAGCATTCAGTAATGATAACGATGTCTCATAATGTGATGATATTATTTATAATTATGCATCTTGTTTTCTGTTTTATTTGCTCCTACCCCATTGGTCTATGAGCATCAATCAAGACATGGAAGTGGGGAAGTCTGATTTTATCTCTACTTGCCTTTCCAAACGTGCTCAGCCGGAATCACTGGGGTGTTGTGTGGTTTCCGGGCTGCATGGCCGTTTTCTAGTAGTATTTTCTCCTGATGTCTTGCCTGTATCTGTGGCTGGCATCGAAAATCTGAAGGGCTACTAGAACACGGCCATACAGCCTGGAAACCACACAACACCCCAATGCTCTGAACTATTCTATTGTTGATTTTCTGCTCTCTCCTAGAACCATTACACACAAAAAAGCTCTGAATAATTATATTTGTATTTTATTACCACCACCACTCATATGCCATTTACCGGCTGAATATCTTTAATAAACATCATAATGTAATTTTATAATTTATAATTATGCATCTTGTTTTCTGTTTTATTTGCTCCTAACCAGTTGGTCTGTGAGCATCAATCAAGATGTGGAGGTGGGGAAGTCTGATTTTATCTCTACTTGCCTTTCCAAACATGCTCTGAACTATTCTATTGTTCTATGTATTGTCGAAGGCTTTCATGGCCGGAATCACTGGGGTGCTGTGTGGTTTCCGGGCTGTATGGCCATGTTCTAGCAGCATTCTCTCCTGACGTTTCGCCTGTATCTGTGGCTGGCATCTTCAGAGGATCTGATAGTAGGAAAGGAAAGCAAATGAAGTATATATACCTGTGAGTAACAATGAAGATAGCAAGGTCAATAGGTGAGGGCATCTGAATAGAAGTAGCCTGACCTTTGTTCCCTTCGATTGTTTACTCTCTATAGTCATCCTGTGTTTGTGTGGAGCTAATTAGTGGATTGTATGGAGCTGATTAGTGGAGCTGATTATTCTATTGTGGATTTGCTGCCCCCCACCCCAAAAAAAATAGGTACTAATACTCAGTACTAGTACCATTACACACAAAAAAGCCCTGGATAACTATGTTTGTCTTTTATTACCACCACCACCCATATGCCATTTACGAGCTGAATATCTTTAATAAACATCTACCCTTTATTCCATCTGTAGTTGTTGATATGACTGGAAGAAGATAACCTTTTGCAGCTGTATGTGATTCTTCCACGTTTCTAATTTATGAATCGATTCTGTTTAAACGCAGCGTCAGTTTCTCATGAAAAGTAGCACCATATGGTTTCAAACTAATATATCCTCATTTTAGTTACTCTTTGAAATGGCAAATTTTGATCTTAAAATATGGGAGGGTGGGGGAAAGCGTTTTGCTTCTCTGCTTACAATAATGCCTCATCTTCAGAACTTCTTATTAGAAATTAATGCACATCTTTCCAAAAACGTAGCCTTTTCTCTTAAGGGTGCTCTGCACATATTTTTAAAGCAATAAGTAGATAAGGAAGGAGCAAATCCAAGCCTGCTTTGAAGGGAAGCTGATTTCCATAGCAAACAGAGTGACCTACTTAAAAGCAGGAAGAATAATTTTGAAAGAAACTCTTATTTATTTAACTTTGAAGATCAACTCTGACAACTGGCATCGCCCGGCCCTTTTCTGAAGTTCCCTTGGTGAAAATCAAAGAAGCATGAAACCAAAGGAATACAGTTTGTCCCTAATGACCTTGTGCCGGGTTCCTGGAAGAAAATGGAAGCTTTTGCCTACAGAGGGAATGCTAGCGCTGTAAAATATCTCACACAGTAAGATGGGTTGGTTAGCTAACACTGCAGTGCCTTGTTCTCTGCGTGCAAGCCAGCAGATAGAGAAGCTTGAATCATCATAAATAATATCCTTAAGAGTCACATCTGCCTTAATTGTGGTCCCTGCTTTCCCTTGAGTCCGGCACCCCATATGATTGCACAGGAAGGCATTCATTGAAAATGCTGGGGGGAAGAATTAGGACTAATAAAAGGAAACACTTCTTCACGCAACGTGTGATTGGTGTTTGGAATATGCTGCCACAGGAGGTGGTGATGGCCACTAACCTGGATAGCTTTAAAAGGGGCTTGGACAGATTTATGGAGGAGAAGTCGATTTATGGCTACCAATCTTGATCCTCTTTGATCTGAGATTGCAAATGCCTTAACAGTTCAGGTGCTCGGGAGTAACAGCCGCAGAAGGCCATTGCTTTCACATCCTGCATGTGAGCTCCCAAAGGCATCTGGTGGGCTCCTGCGAGTAGCAGAGAGCTGGACTAGATGGACTCTGGTCTGATCCAGCTGGCTTGTTCTTATGTTCTTATGAGATTTCTTCACATTGAAAATAGTGTATCCAGTACAGAGATGTAGCTCCAAGGGGACGGGGGGGGCATGACATCCCAGGGGCATGCCCCTATGGAGGTGTGGCAAGGGCGTTCTGGGGGTGTTCCGGGGTGAGGGCGTTCCGGGGTGGGACAGGGGCATAGGAAGCACCAGTGCACCGGGCGCTTTGCCTCTGATCCAGTAGTTTTATGTATGCACATCGGCAGTCTTGAGCATCCTTCTTAGCTGTGTATCAGTTCCTGGTTCGGGATGTTCAGACACTTGCTGGCTTGACTCTCATTCTGTTTGCCAGACATGAACAGGGAGCCAACATTTCAGGAGACTGTTCGTGAACACATTCATGGCTGTTCGACAAGTCGCTTCACCATATTCCTTCCTAACCAAGCAGGGTAGCAGGACAGCCTTTTTGCACATTTGCCTTCTCGAACAGCCTGATAGAATTCTGCTTCCTGTCCTCTGAAGTCAGCAGGAAATGGTTTTTAGACAGACAGTTAAATCAGTCACAGATCATATAAATCAGGCATAAACAACTTGTTTTTGAAAAACCCCTACTGTTTGGAGTTTGTTTAACTTGTTATTATCATTGTTAATGGTGGTTGATCTGCGTGGATTGGCAGTATTTTTGCACACGTGCAGTTTGGGGATGGGGACGGGGGGGCAATGCAAAGCAAAGCAAACCCGTTCAGCAGGCATTTAAGTTGTTTGATGCAAATCTGAGAGGCTGGAAAATTGGACATGGTAAATTTGAATGTCAGACAAATTTGTGGCAACATTCACAGCTTCTCGGTTCTTGTTATGTGCTCATCAATGGCTAAACTGCCATGATTATGTACGACTGTCAGTAATCATGGGCAGCCCATTTAAAAGTAGCTACGTTTGGAGTGCTTTTTGTCCTGTGCAGCTGGGAACATTACGCAGATTTGCAAATGCTTGGAAGTTACTGGACTGAACAACACTTCTCAGGCGACGGTATTAAAACCTGCAGAGAATTTGTGATCCAGGGTGGACCAATGAACATATTGGACTTTAGAAGTCAAGAAAGCAAACTATTAAGGGAGGGGTTATACTCCCCATCAAGTGATGGCAACTCCAGTTTTTCAGACGTTTGCGAGGATTTACGGGAAATTAAAATGGGGAATATTCAAACTGAAACAGCAAGCCGATGAAACTCTGATGTCCCAACTTTCTTTAGAGCCATCTAAGCGAACCGCCATCGTCTCCTCTTGTAGCAGTGAGATCCATGAATCGCATGCTAAATGATGGAACATCTTTGTTATTGTTGTTGATCCTGAGACTATTGCCAATAAATTGCATGGGTGAAGTTGTATTCTGATGTTATAAGTGAGGGTAGGGCTGTCACCTCTGGATTGGGAATTACCTGGAGATTTTGAGGGCGGAGCCTGAGGAGAGTGGAGTTTGAGGAGGGAGGGACTTCAAACGGGGTGTAATGCCATAGAGTTCACCTTCCATTTTCTTCAGGTGAACTGATCTCTGTCGCCTGAAGATCAGTTGTAATCCCAGGAGATCCTCAGCCACCACCTAGGGACAGGCAACCCCATGTGAGGGACAACTTATTCACTTCCTTTGATTCATGTATAATTTGTATAAATTTTGTCATGCCCCCACTCTTGGATGTCATCAGACTATAAGTCTTATTCAGCCTATAAAAGTCTACAAATTGCAGGCTCATTCATCCTTAATTTTCCTAAGGACATGCAGGAAAGTAAGAAGGGGCTTAACCCTTTAATCACCTTTAAAACCAGCTACCCAGCTCTGTTATTAGTGCTTTAAAGGAGAACATGTGTCTTTAAAAACATGCATTTCCCTCCTTCAACATGGTAAAAACAGAGGACCCAGTTTCAAATAAATTGAGCGGGGGCTGATGGCTTCCAACTCCTCCTTTTCCTGCATGACCCTAAGACAAACTGAGGCTGTATGAACAAGTACCTTCATCTCTTGTGCTTGTGCCTTCAGCTGTGCTTTATTGTAAAAGCCATTTTAGGGAAGGTGCTGGTATCCCTTGATAATTTCGGTTACCTTTTTGTGGTTATTCCTTGCACCTTTTCTAGCTCAATTATAACATTTTTAGCTGTTTTTTTCTCTCAAGGTGCAGCTGTTTTTCTCTCAAGGAACCTGTTTGCTTTTTGCTTTCTCTCCTTTCCCTTGTTCAGGATTTTTTTTAAAATTTTGCCTTCCATTTCCTTTCTTAGCTCGTGTTCATTTTGTCGCTTTAGATTACTTGTTGGGTACTATATCTGGCAGTGCAAGAATGGCAAAGGGTTTTCATAGCACATTCATGTGCAGTTTTCTCAAAAGGTTAGCGCTGTTTTTCTGCTGAACTTGACCGAGTATATATAACATTTGTTTGGTGGTTTGCCATCTCTATTTCAAATCCTGGCTCTGCTGGGAATCTGTTACTTATTTCACAACACGTTCCCTTCCAGACCTGCAAGTCTTGTGAGGCAGTATGTTTCTTATCATTGTGTGTTTTTGTAGGCAGCAGATTATAATTTTAACCCTCATTGGAGCTGATTGTTGCTGCTTTCAAACCAGTTGACAGCAATGCAGCTCATCTCTGTTAAAGTGCAAGGTGTGTTTGTATGTGTGTGTGTGTGCGCGCGCAGGCACATGCTCTTGCTCTACTGCTGCCGTTGAGTACACAGGAGAGATGGGGAGGATTTGTAGCTTTGAGGGAATATTAAATACTCTTTACCATTTCTAGATGGGGCATCACATGCTGAAATATTTTTTTTCCTGCTCACAAAACTATAGAAGTGAAAGGGTACTGGAGAGCCCACACCTTGCAGAGTTGCATCTACAACCACACAACTTTTATTAGGCATTTAAAATAGAGCGTTACCAGACATTTATAAAGTACAAATCAAGAGTACATTCTCATTAGGAAGAGGAGGAGGAGTTTGGATTTATACCCCACCTTTCTCTCCTGTCAGAAGACTCAAGGTGGCCTACAAGCTCCTTTCCCTTCCTCTCCCCACAACAGACACCTTGCGAGGTAGGTGGGACTGAGAGAGTTTCAAAGAACTGTGACTAGCCCAAGGTCACCCAGCAGGAATGTGTAGGAGTGGGGAACACATCTGGTTCACCAGGTAAACCTCTGCTGCTCAGGTGGAGGAGTAGGGAACCAAACCTGGTTCTCCAGATTAGAATCCACCTGGTTTTAACCACTATACTACGCTGGCTCTCTAGAGCAAGTATCCTCCTGGTTTCTTTAAATTTGCAGGAGACAGATTCTGAATTGCAACATTCAGAAGGTGGGATAGAGCCTTCAGCAAGGTTGGGTTGCTCTTATTGTACTGAGATGGTTTTATTCACATATCTTTTTGATCACGAAATGTTGGAGGACATAGAACCCTTCATGGTTTGGGATGTCTACCGTTCCAGTTATTCACAGTGCCTTGCTAGGTCATCCTTCCCAGAGCAAGCATGGTTAAGAGTGATGGACTCCAATCTGGGTTTGATTCCCCACTCTTGCACATGAGGGGTGAACTCATGAGGGGTGAACTCTTCTCTGGTGAGCTGGATTTGTTTCCCTGCTCCCCCACATAAAGCCTACTGGGTGACCTTGGGCTAGTCACAGTTCTCTCTCTGAACTCTCTCGGCCCCACCTACATCACAAGTTGTCTGTTGTGGGTAGAGGAAGGGAAGGAGTTTGTAAGCTGCTTTGAGACTCTTTAAGGTTGATAAAAGTGGGGTATAAATCCAAACCCCTCCTCCTCTTCTTGGGATTCTCCTCCTTCTCCTCCTCTTTATCTGTGTGTCTTCATAGCTAAATTCCAACAATATACATCAGACAGCAAGTGCTTTCACACATGTGGAATACTTTCAACCCACGTTAAGGATCGCCTGCGAGTGGATTTTGCCATTTCACACAGAAAATGGACTGAAAATGCATTATTCGGCATATATGAAAGCGCCCGGCGAGTTAAGAGCAGGCCACAGCGGGTAAGATGAATGGATGTGTTCAAGCAATGACCCCTGGGGTTAGTTGTAGATGAGAATTGCCCTTGGTTTTTCATCTATAAAGTGTTGGAGGCTGAGTGTTCCACAAATAGTGCATCGAGAAAGGGAGACTAATAATAGAGACAATCTGTTGTATGCAGGCAGTTGGAGAAGACTTGCAGAAAAGGGGACTAAAGCAAGGGGAGAATGGTGATGAAGAAGAATGACTGAGAGATAAACTATGCTTTTGTTGAGTTCGCACAATACAGGTGCCTGCTTGGAGCTCCATTGCTATGTGGAGCATTGGATTGGGAGCACGGTGCACAGGGAAATTGTTTGCACCTCCTATTCTACATCAGTTGCTTGAACCAAATCAGTTTAGGGTAGAGTGCGGTTTGCTCCACTGGTGTAGCCAGCATGGTGACATGGTTAAGAGTGGTGGGCTCTAATCTGGAGAACCGGGTTTGATTCCCCACTCCTCCACGTGAACAACAGGCTCTTATTTGGTGAACTTATCATATATGCCAACTGTTTCGGTGTTCTATACCAGTTCTGCATATTTCTCTATTTTTATCTTATTTATATTGTCTATAATTTGTTTAATAAGATCTATATCTTTCACTCCATCTTGTTGCCATTTTTCCATTACAGCTCTTACCATAAATCCTTGATCTTCTATCATGTATTTATATAAAACTCCTAACATTTTTCCTTTCCTTTCATCATATATTTTATACAACTTTTCATTATACAATCTTCCTCCATCCTGGAGGCTTTTGTCTTTTCCCAAATTCCTCTTACTATTAACCAGTTCTCTTTACCTCCTTTCTCTATAAGATATGGAAACGGTATTAAATCTCCTCTTTCATTATACAAATGTGCTACCTTATGTATGAATCCAAACTCTTCTTCTTGTTCACTGAGAAATGTTCTTGTACCCTAACAGTTCCGATGGGATAAATAGTGTCCATGATGCAATTTCTGGTCAGGACTCATCTATCACATTTCTGTCCTGCCTTTCTGCCATCATTGAGATCAATGGTTTTAAAGGATGTACTCTGTCCAGGGTCCTGACCTGGATGGTCCTGGTTAGCCTGATTGCATCGGATCTCAGAAGCGAAGCAGACTTGGCCCTGGTGAGAGCCAGAGTGGTGTAGTGGTTAAGAGCAGGTGCATTCTAATCAGGAGAACCGGGTTTGATTCCCCACTCCTCCACCTGAGTGGCAGAGGCTTATCTGGTGAACCAGATGTGTTTCCGCACTCCTACATTCCTGCTGGGTGACCTTGGGCTAGTCACAGTTCTCTCAGGACTCTCTCAGCCCCACCTACCTCACAAGTTGTGGGGAGAGGAAGGGAAAGGAGCTTGTAAGCCACCTTGAGTCTCCTTACAGGAGAGAAAGGGGGTATAAATCCAAACTCCTACTCCTTCTCTTCTTCTTCTTCTTCTTCTTCTTCTTCTTCTTCTTCTTCTTCTTCTTCTTCTTCTTCTTCTTCGTTGTCATCGGCATCATACTTGCAAACCACCTGTTTCTTCTCTAGCCTTGAGAACTCTACTGGGTTGCCATAAGCCAGTTGTAACTTGACATCACTTTACAAACACACACACATTCTATCCAGGACTGTCCAGATCCAAACATACTGCGTTTATTTGAAAGGAAGACAGTCTGGACTGTAAGATGACACACACACACCCAAAAAAGTTGTAGAAAATCCACCAAACATAACTGCAATTCGAGTTAGAATTTAAGAACACCCACTATTGCACCCCCATTGATGGCATATCTGGAAAAAACCGTAGTCTTGCATTGGAATAAATACCCGCTTAACTTCAGCCATGTGTCTGTAACTGGTATTCCTTCCAAAATAAAAGAGCTACTTCATTCCAACTGATTCACCTTGCTCATTATTATTCTCTTTGCTCATTCTGAGAGTCAGGTATGCCGTTCAGGGACTTTCTATCTATTATTCACCTCATTTCTTTTCAAGTTGGTGGAGGCATATTGTGGAAACTGTTGTTTTTAATATATCCTCTTAATATTTTACCACTCCGTGATGATTCCTTTATGCCACAAAATCCGGGGGCTTGTAAAATGAATCATTCAGATATATCTGATAATGGTAATCACCGAACAAGAATTAAACCTGCTACCTACGTGTTCTCTAGGACTCTGCAATTACAGAAGAGAACAAGATCTGCGGTAATTTAAAAAGGTGCTTGAATGTAGTCAAATCTTTGAGATGCTGGAATGCAAATGAAAGGGTGGAATCTGGGAAGTGCAGCCTCGCTAGAGAGGGGCAGAGCTCATGGAGAGCAGGGAATAGCTTGGATGTGCCTGAGAAATAGTAGGTGAAACCAGAGGCAGTGGCATGGCGCCAAGGGGGGCAGGGGAGCGTGCGGTGCACCAAGCGTGCGTCAGTGCAGGGGCGTGGCATGGCAGGGGCGTTCCGAGGCATGGTGGGTGTGGGAGAGTGCACGACGGGGCGCAGGGCACACGCGTGCACCGAGCACAGTTCCCCCTCGCTCCTGGCCTGACCAGATGAGCATGTCACGTAGAACTGTGAGCAAAAGTTGCCACGAAGCTAAGCAGAAAATAGTCTTTCCTGTTTATTTGGAGCTTCTCGCCTTCCAAGGTTTCTTGTTTACTTGAGAGTCCTGAGAAAGAGGCTGGCCATTTGGGGCGGGGGGGGGGGGGCTTCGTGTCAAATGCTGGGATGTTGCAACCTTACTCAAAGATCGTGAAAAGGTTGGGCGTAATGTACATTGCGCAGGTGAATGTTCGACGCTAGTATTCAGCTGTAAGAATGAGATGATTGTTTTTCACCTGCTCTGCTCCCCAACGGGGTTCAATGATGCTTTATAATGTCGCTCTTCCCTCCTCTGTCTTATCCTCACAACAGCAAACCTGTTGTGGTTAGTATGAGAGGGTCTGACTGGCCCAAGGTCACCCAGAGAGCTTCTGTAGCAGAGTGGGGGATTCAAACCTAGGTCTTCCAGACCCTACACGAGCAGCTTAATCACTACCCTATGCTGTACCTTGACTGCGTAAAAGCGCTGCCCATTGCTTTGACTTGTAACTAGGCTGGAGGTGTAGTATGGTGCTGCTGGTGATGGTGGAAATTACCATCAAGTCACGGCTGACTTTCAATAACCCTCAGTGTTATCAAGGCAAGAGGTGAACAGAGGTGGTTGCCATTGCCTGCCTCTGCCTAGCAGAACGTGGTGATTCTGACATTGTTGTCTCTGCTTCATCGTCACCATCCTTTGACAGCAGCGTAAATGCCAGGTTGGGTGGTTGTGTTTGGTCAAGTTGCAGCCAACCAGTGGTGACCACAGGACCATGAGGTTTTCAAGGAAGTGGTGGTTTGCCATCACCTCCCTCTGCACAGCTGCCCCGGTCTTCCTCGGCAGTCTCCCATCCAAGTGCTAAACTGTGCCTAACTGTTAGGTCTTGGGACTGAAGTCAATAAGCGGACTCTGGTGATCATCTCAGAAGTCTTTATTGACAACAGCACGTGCCTGGCTTTCAGTTCTGCTTGACCACAAGAATACAGTTGCCTTTATCCCCCTCCCAGAGTTCCCACCATAATTCCCCCCCTCCCAGTTTCCCATGGAAAGTGAGAATGATACAACAGAAAGAGAGAAGTTTGGGAGCTGAACGTCTCAAGGCCAGCGCAGCGATAGCTCTCAGCCACCTGCCACCCCTCCCACTGGGAAGGCGCCAGGGTTGCTTCTAGTTAACTACATGGACTTGTTTTTTGCTAAATAACCACTCAATCGAGATCTTGGAGCTGGTTGCCGAATTCCTGGGAAAGATTCTGGAGTGTTGACCCTTTCAGACTTCAGATGTTTTATATTGCTCTTGGATCCTATATTCTGTATTTATTCGTGGCTGTTAAAGGTTTATGTATGTATGTAGTTAACGACAGTTGCAAGCATCAAAGGCATGGGATGAGCTAATGTTCCAATGTTTCAGGTATATACTGGGGGTCGGAAGACAAAGCTTCAGCTTCGGCTTTCTGACACTTCCAATAAAGCTCTTGAAACTTCCTTGAGTCTTACTTATTGACTGGAGTAACAGAGCCTTACAGTATGCCCCCTTTGATGGCAGGAGGGAGACATCCTGACACTAACCCTGCTTAGCTTCCAGCCTCCGATGAGATTGGGCTATTCAGGGCTATTCACACTGCTATAAAGGCCAAAGCAGTCTGTGTGTGTGTCTGTGTGTGTGTTTGTGTCTGTGTGTCTGTCTTTATGGATGTATAAATACTTTAGAATTAAGAACGTAAGTACATAAGAAGAAAGAACCTGTTGGGTCAGACCAGAGTCCATCTAGTCTAGCACTCTGCTGCTCGCAGTGGCCCACCAGATGCCTTTGGGAGCTCACATGCAGGATGTGAAAGCAATGGCCTTCTGCTGCTGCTGCTGCGGCCGCCGCCGCCACCGAGCACCTGGTCTGCTAAGGCATTTGCAATCTCACATCAAGAAGGATCAAGATTGGGAGCCATAGATCGACTTCTCCTCCATAAATCTGTCCAAGCCCCTTTTAAAGCTATCCAGGTTAGTGGCCCTCACCACCTCCTGTGGCAGCGTATTCCAAGAGAATTGCAAGAGATGCTTATGATGACGAGAACGGGAAGGTGGGTCGCTTTTGCATTTATCCAGGAACAAATATTTTTGCTTGTTTTAATCCAATATCTGTGTTTTCTCCTCCTTTTTCCAGCTCTGCTAATTGCTGGTAATCAGATAGTTGGAGGGGGGGGGGGACCCAGAGCATTGTAAGTGGCTCTGTGATGGGTTTTTAGTAAATTATCCGTTTCCTGCTATCATGTTGTTTTTCAGTGGAACATACTCCTCCTTCCTTTTCTGCACCCGAATTAGAATCGCAAAAACTCCATACACGCTCCCATTCTTCCTGCCTCCAATTCTCCTCCTCCTCCTCTGAAGACAATCAGATTTAACTGCATAGACTGGGGCATGGGGGTGGAGGGAAGCTAATTTACATATTATGGGGAAAAATAGAACCCCAGAACAAAGAAACTAGGGCTGCACCACACGCAGCAGGTTCTGACGCTATTGCTGTGTTATAGCAACTATTCACCTCCATATGGAAATACCCAGCTGTGAACAGCACAGTTGCCAAAGTACTGTTGCTGTTTCCAGTGGGACTATGGGAATAAGATTCTGAACCTGGATCTCCTGGATCCTAGGCTGAACCTCTTAACTCAGAGGTGTCCAACTCTGGCGCTTCAGATGTTCATGGACTACAATGCCCATCAGCCCCTGCTGGCATGGCCAATTGGCTCTCTTCTCCCCATCCTCTACTTTTATTACAATTGATGCCAGAGTTAGGACAGGTAAGGAATCTCCTTACCTGCAGTGACCCCATAGAGTTGGAACTGGATATTTACTCTGATGAGGCAAATTACAGCTCTGATCAGATCTCCAGCGTTGTGTAGTGGTTAAGAGCAGGTGCACTCTAATCTGGAGAACCGGGTTTGATTCCCCACTCTGTCACTTGAGCTGTGGGAGCTTATCTGGTGAACTAGATTAGCTTGTGCACTCCAACACCTGCAAGATGGGTGACCTTGGGCTAGTTTCAGTTCTTCAGAGCTCTCTCAGCCCCACCTACCTTCCAGGTTTGTTGTGAGGGGGAAGGGAAAGGAGTTTGTAAGCCCCTTACAGGAGAAGGGGGGGTATAAATCCAAACTCTTCTTCTTCTTCTTCTTCTTCTTCTTCTTCTTCTTCTTCTTCTTCTTCTTCTTCTTCTTCTTCTTCTTCTTCTTCTTCTTCTTCTTCTTCTTCTATATCATTGTAAAAACATTTTTAACATATTTTTCTTCTCCCAATCCATGGGACTTTTCAAAAGTGGCATCGGCTTTTGGAGGGTTCGCAAGTGAGGATGAAGCATCACGGCATTTGTAGAAGGGGTCAACCTTCTATCCTTGATCACCTGGTACCCCCCCCCCCTCCGCAAATGTGACAGATGGGGGAAAGAGCTATCATAGATTTCCCTGTGTCTCGTCTCTTTTGGTCCTTAGCTGTGCTCTGATATGCAAAATTATCGCGTAGGCTGCACGGCAGTTAATTAGGGGGGTATCTTCATAATAAATAGTAATTACTACAAATGACCTTTGCATCTTATCATTTTCTGCTGACATCTATGAAGGCTTGAAAAAAAGGTAATCTGTGCATAATGGAAGCATCAACCACTTAACATTGCTTGTTTGTTTGTTTTTAATTGGAAAAGTCTAACTTGGCACAGACTGCGTCTATTTTCATACACTAATGAAAGTGTCTTTTTGTGGCTTCCGAAGGAAGGGGATCAGCTTTTCTTTGGCAGCTTAACCATTTAATAAAGAGAAACTGCTGCCCTGAGACAGCAAGGCCATCTTTATTATTGTGTACTAGGGACATCTGAAGTGCCCCGATGGATCGGAACAAAGGCCCATTTAGTGCAGCGCCCTGTTCAACTTCCTAGGAGGCCCTAAGCAAGACCGTAGAGACGAAAGCCTTCTCCTGCTAATCATGTTCAAAGATAGTCAGCGAGGTGAAGTGGTTAAGAGCAGGTGGATTCTAATCTGGAGAACTGGGTTTGATTCCCCACTCCTCCACCTGAGTGGCAGAGGCTTATCGGGTGAACCAGATGTGTTTCCGCACTCCTACATCCCTGCTGGGTGAGTGACCTTGGGCTAGTCACAGTTCTTTGGAACTCTCTGAGCCCCACCTACCTCACAACCTGTCTGTTGTAGGGAGAAAGGGAAAGGAGCATGTAAGCCACCTTGAGTCTCCTTACAGGAGAGAAAGATGAGGTATAAATCCAACTCTTCTTCTGGAGGAACCGGGTTGGATTCCCAGCTCTGCTGCTTGAGCTGTGGAGGCTTATCTGGGGAATTCAGATTAGCCTGTACACTCCCACACAAGCCAGCTGGGTGACTTGGGCTAGTCACAGCTTCTTGGAGCTCTCTCAGCCTCACCTACCTCACAGGGTGTTTGTTGTGAGGGGGGAAGGGCAAGGAGATTGTAAGCCCCTTTGAGTCTCCTGCAGGAGAGAAAGGGGGGATGTAAATCCAAACTCTTTTCTTCTTCTTCTTCTTCTTCTTCTTCTTCTTCTTCTTCTTCTTCTTCTTCTTCTTCTTCTTCTTCTTCTTCTTCTTCTTCTTCTTCTTCTTCTTCTTCTTCTTCTTCTTCTTCTTCTGCTGCTGCTGCTGCTGCTGCTGCTGCTTCTGCTTCTGCTTCTGCTTTTTCTGCTTCTGCTTTTTCTTCTTCTTCGTCTTACAAAACTGAATGAAGAAAACCAAATGCTGGTGTGGCTTATTGCGTATTGGACTTGCATTTGCAAGATCTAGGTTGGAAATCTTGCTTATAAAGCTCTTATAAAACTCTTATAAATGCTTTGGGCAGAGCATTCTTTTACGGCTGTTATTCTTCCCCTCCTCATGGTGCTTGTTGATCCTGATGGTAGACTTCTGTTGGTCCTAACTCACTGCTTTGTCATTTTGTGCGCAAGATTTCTCTCTTAAGGGTGAACGCTCACCTTTCTTCCTGCCCCAGGTGTACCAAGCAGTGTGGGCTTACAATCTCGCCAGCTTTTTCCCATTAACCTGACAAGAAGGGATTTATTTTCAGATCGCAGGTTGCAAATGTGTTCCCCTTTGTGTGGAGGAGAGTGGCAGAAATAAATGAGATATGAAATGAGAAACCTCAGTGCTGCTTAGGTGAGCGTGGTTGCTTCTGCCAAACCTTTGCTGCAAAACTGCTGGAAAGGGATTGGGGAAGTAAAAAAAATATGGCTCTAAGAATTCTGGCCTTGATCCAGCCAAGTTTCCCTAGAGCAATTTAGTCTTTGGCCAAGTTTTTGACCATGAGAGCTATCATGGGTAATGGTTGGCTCTAGATTTATGGAATTGCCATATACCCGTGGTGGCGAACCTTTGGCACTCCAGATGTTACGGACTACAATTCCCATCAGCCCCTGCCAGCATGGCCAATTGCTGGCAGGGGCTGATGGGAATTGTAGTCCACAACATCTGGAGTGCCAAAGGTTTGCCACCACTGCCATATACCCTGGCCTATCTTTCCACCTACTTAGTGTTAGGTCTTGGACCTTGAATCAATGAACTCTGTAGTAGTGATCAGCAGCGTTTATTGGAAGGCAATGAAGTACCCAGCTCAGAAAAACCAGTTCTGGGGAACCTGGCTTTTGCTATCCCCTTTATTCAGAAGCAACCCCCCTCCCCGTTTTCTTAAAGAATGTAAGAAAGTGTTATTGCGGAACTGAGGCGTCCCAAGGTCAGCAACAGATAAAGATAAAGTCACCTGGCCTCCAGCCCCACAGAGCAACGGAAACATCCAATTTCCCATGAGAGCACATTTTTTGTGCTGAAAAAGCCCCCTTCGACTTACATGCGAGTCAGGTGTATTTTAAAAAATATTTTAGGTTTTTACTTTGTCGGCCGCTAGGGGGCGCAGTTTTTAGGCTAGTGGCACCAAAATTTCAGGGGTTTTTCAAGAGACTCTCCTGATGATACCACCCAAGTTTGGTAAAGTTTGGTTTAGGAGGTCTAAAGTTATGGACCCCCAAAGGGGGTGCCCCATCCCCCATTGTTTCCAATGCGAGCTAATAGTAGATGGGGCTACATTTTGAGGATGCATAACTTTGGACCCCCTGAACCAAACTTCACCAAACCTGGGTGGTATCATCAGTATAATCTCTTGCTGATATCAGCCAGGTTTGGTGATGTTTGGTTTAGGGGGTCCAGGAGGGTCTGAAATTTTGGTACTGCTAACATAAACATTCCTCCCCTGACCAAAAATCCAGTTTTGAAGGATTTTAACTCTTGTGTTGTATCTTGGTTGCTGGTTGAGCTAAGGGTTTTGTACTTTTAAAGTTATTGTTGAGACCCTATTGTTTTTGTTGACCCTCTTTTCCACTTACAGAGCTAGTTTACTGTTTTTCTTTGAAATAAATATTCAAAAACATTTAACCTACCGAAGCCTCAATTAATGTAATTTTATTGTTATCTATTTTTATTTTTGAAATTTACCAGTAGCTGCTGCATTTCCCACCCTCGATTTATACGCGAGTCAATAAGTTTTCCCAGTTTTTTGTGGTAAAATTAGGTGCCTTGACTTATATGCGGGTCGACTTATACACGAGTATATACGGTATCCATCAAGCATGTGAAGCCATAAAAGAGAGAGATCCAAAAAAGAATGTCCCATCACAACATTAGCAGACTGGTTACATATATCTTTCAGCAGTTACACTGAGGTAGGAATGCATCTTAATCAACCAGATACAATCACTGTCAATATATTTCACAATTCTGCATTGATCTAGAAATGCCCCTCAATCACCTAGGCGCAATCTTTGACAGAGAGAAAGAGAGAATCAGAGGCCCCTTCCGCACGAGCGGAATATGGCGCCCTGGGGACGGCAAAAACGCCGTCCCCAGGGAGCCATTCGCACAGGGGGTGCAGCTGCTTCGCAGCCGCGCCGCTCTCGCTCCGCCCAACCGGCGCGAAGCCGCCGTTTTCCAACCTCACTTGGGAAGCGAGGTTTTCAGAAAACGGTGGCTTGGAGCCGCTGCCATGCAAACGGCAGCGGCTCCAAGGCACCCTCCCTCCCTGTTTACCTATTGTGTCTGTGGCCGTCTGGCGCGTCGCTGAGGCCTGGGGACACTCCCCCCCCCCTGCCCTGCGACGCCGGAGCAGTCGTGCAGAGCAGGGGGTGTGTCCCCAGGCCTCGGCGACGCGCCGGATGGCCACGGACACGGCAGGTCGGCCGGGCGACGGCGCTCCGCGGCGCTGTCTTCCCGGCTGTTTCTGGGACCGTTTGTGCAAACAGTCCCAGGGGGGTTGGGTCGGCATGGAATATGCCGACCCAAGCCCGATCGTCGCCGTGCAGAAACGGCCAGAGGTTGAACTCACCGGTTCTTTCGAGGCAAAGAGGTGGCACAGAGCAAGGCTGCTTGATGGAGTTTGATGGGGAATGGGAGTCGGAATACTTCTACACTACTTCTTCCCCATAGTTGTTAAATTGAGATGACATTTTTTTTCCTAGGGGAAGTTACCAGAGGTAGCAGGCAAGGCAATTAGCAAAGCAAGGAGGTATCATAGCACTGCCAGCAGCTGCCAGAAGACAAAACAACTTTAAAACACTTTAAAAAAAACAACTATGAAAAAATATTTAAAAGCCAATAAACCAGACTGAAAAAAAGAGCCCGCTGTTCTTTATCTGTTCCTGATCAGTTTAAGAACCAATTTCTTAAAATAAAATAAGCAGACTAATGGAAAGTGTCTGTTCAGCCGACACTATCTTGGCAGTCTTCCTTAAGTTTAAAAAAGAAACACCTGTTGCTTTGGATGTTGTGTAAGTTCGTTGCTGTTTGTTGAGCGATCCTGCTTTTATTTTGATAGGTTTCTTGATGCTTTTACTTGTGCTTTTTAAGATATTTGGCATATAATCTTGGGTGGAATTTTTCAAATAAAAGGATGAGTCATCAACTTTGAAGAACTGCCGTAAAATGCAATGAAACTTTCCGTTTAGAATTTCTAAAGGAGAAATTGGATTGTTGTTTAATACTTATAGCAAGCCTTTATTGGCATAGACTACAACAATAATAAAAAATGGATTTAAAAACATATACAATACAGGAAATAAATGTTAGATCGAAGGAAATCTACTGGCGTTTAGTAATTTCCAGGAGAAAGTCTGCCACTATCATACAGAGAGAAGGATCAGGATTGTCCAACAAGTAGTGTAATCTAATTAAATCGGGGAGATCGAGTAAATGTAAAGGAGTAAGATTCACGTACTTGGATCTGATTTCCTTGAATCTGAGACAGTGTAGTAATTGGTGGGCCAGAGATTCAACTGAGCCATCGTTACATGGACACAATCATTTAGCCTTTTCTTGCTTATTAAAACTGATTGTTGTTTAATACGCTCTTTCCTGCTTCATGGACCTTGGGTAAGAGGTAAAACCATCTAAGACTCCGAATCAGATTGACAGAATATTAGAGTGTTATATACATACTGCCCCAAATGTTATCATTGTACCAGGAGATATATTTTCTACAAAAACACCTGCACATTTAATTTGGATTAAGATTCTTGCTTTTTTAATGTCTGTTTTAGTTGAGTTGATTTCCCTGCTAAGTTTCCATGCCCTACAAGGAGAGACTTAGGGAGCTGGGTATGTTTAGTTTGGTGAAGAGAAGGCTATGAGGTGACATGATGGCCATGTTTAGATATTGGAAGGGATGTCATGTTGGAGAGGGAGCAAACTTGTTTTCTTCTGCTCCATAGATTAGGACCAGGAGTAATAGACTCAAGGGGAAGTAAAAAAGATTTCACCTAAACATTAGGAAAATCTTCCTGACAGTAAGGGCTGTTCGACAGTGGAATGCACTACCTCGAAGTGTGGTGGAGTCTCCTTCTTTGGAGGTTTTTAAACAGAGGCTGGATGGCCATCTGTCAGGAGTGCTTTGATTGTGTGTTCCTGCTTTGCGGGGGGTTGGACTAGTTGGTTCTTGGGGTCTCTTCCAATTCTATTATTCCGAACATGAATAAGGATTATTTCACAAACCTAGAATTTTTTTAATTTAGCATTTTCCTTGCCCCCTCTGATCTAGTGTAGATTACTAATCCTGCGGTTAATGCTGTCATTTCAGCAGTTATTTAGTATGGAGATAACCATTCCCGTACAGAAGGAGGCTGTATTTACTTCCACAGGTTTGAGAAATGTTACCATTGTAAGCAAATTGTAGCTATCTGTGTATTTTTCTGTCCGAATGCCCCTATCGAAATCTTAGGCTGTCTTTGAGAAAAGAATACCCCAAACTGTCCAATAACACTTTTGAATTATAGCCATATCTTTATAGCCGGAGCCCTTCGGGGATCGGGCGGTATATAAATTTAAGAAATAAATAAAATAAATAAAATAAATATCTGTCTACAGAGAGAAGGGGTGCTTCATTCGGACTGCATATTCATTTAATTATCATTGATGGTTTTATAAATTGTATTTAAATGAAAAGAGACAAAAAAAGAAGCATCTCACACTGGTTTTCTGTCAAATTTATACAACAAAAAGTTCAGGTCTCAGTTGAAAAGAACATTCCTTCTGTTAAGCCCCTTCCGCACACGCAAAATAATGCGTTTTCAAACCCTTTCACATCTGTTTGCAAGTGGATTTTGCCATTCCGCACAGCTTCAAAGAGCACTGAAAGCAGTTTGAAAGTGCATTATTCTGCATGTGCGGAATGAGCCTTAGATTCAGGTATTTGCCCTCTGTTGCCTTCTTTGCATCCTTGTTGAATTCGTTTTCTTCAAGAGACTGGGAGGAAGTATCTTCATCTGCCAAGGAAAGATGGGATGGACATCTTCTGGTATACCTCTGAATGGAAAGTTTTTTTCTGATCTCATTATCTAGTTCTCCCATCTATAATTAGTTTTGAAATGGTTCTGCCATCCGTTTGTTTCATATTCTATTGTTATTCTCTGCTTTCCCAGTTTCACCTGTCTGTTTTCAAAACATCCTGCAGCTTATTTCCTTCTTTCTTTATCTGATCACATTTTGTTACTTTCTCCATTCGGACAATATTAGTGCCTTTTTTTCCCCATCTTGACACAAAAAGGCCCTTTGCAAAGCTTTCTTTTCTTCTTTTGATGGCACTGATAGGGAGAAAGGTTGGAGGAAATAGTTGGAGTACCAGTTTGAATTGTTGTCACTGAGTGCTCTGATCTGGTGTATGTTGGAAAATTCGATCTTTTCACTAAACATATTGCTCTGGCCTGGGGGTTTGAAATAGGAATGTTTATTGGTCCCAGATTATTCATTTCCATTGTGAATTATGTTTTAGTTCAATCATGACAGCTTCTCCTATAGCCATGGTGGCGAACCTTATTTATTTATTTATTTATTTATTTATTTATTTATTTATTTTTGGAACTTTTATACCGCCCCATCCCCGAAGGGCTCTGGGCGGTGTACAACAGGTAAAAACAATAGTATAGGTAAATAAAACATTAAAAAAGCAGCAACAGTTAACCACAATTATCAGAAGAGTAAAAATATAAATGGGCCCAACATCTTAATTTTAAAATTCCCTCCCCCCACCCCCCCAGGGGAGGCATGGTGGTCTCGCTAGATGACAATGATCCAATTGTCTGGGTCGGGCGAGGGCCAAACAAGGAAGGGGGCACCAATTGGCCATGCTGCCATGCATGACCAATTGGCCATGCTGGCAGGGGCTGATGGGAATTGTAGTCCATAACATCTGGATCCAGGTCCCTTTGCAAAACAATGGGTCCAGGGCCCCCTCCCAGGCTCAACTGATACACAAGTGGAGAAGACAGTCATTAGGCTACCAGCAATTAAAACTTGGCTACCAGTAATTAAAAACACCAGAATCAAAGGCCAAGGGCATGCTAGGTTCATGGAAAATGGACTCCACCCAGACACAGGGTTTGCATTCACTAAGGCTGCTGCTGCTGCAGGAAATGCACATGTGAATCACACCCTGGACTGAAAACCCCCACCCGCAATATAATACAGTCAACCGCACCCTTGCATAACAAATTCCACCCAAACACTTACTGCTTGGTTCCCCACCCTGGGAAATGGACAATATATACCCCACTAAAACATTCCCTTCTCACTGGACACAGTGTGTAACAGACTTCCCTCTGCATAAGCATAAGCATAAGCATTTATTGTCATTGTGCACGCACAACGAAATTTACACATCAACACGAAGCCGCGGAGTTTAGCATGGCCACAGCTCTAGAGTAGAAGCTGTCTCTAAGCCACTTTGTCCGAGTTTTGATAGACCTCTGAAGATGCCAGCCACAGATGCAGGCGAAACACTAGGAACAAGATCCACCAGACCACGGCCACGCAGCCCGGAAAACCCACCAGAACCAACAGTCATTAGGATTCCCGACCTCCAGGTGTAGCTGGAGATCTCCTGGGATTACAATTGATCTCCAGACTGTAGAGATCATCTCCCTTTGCAGTCAGGTTGCCAGCTCCAGGTTGGAAAATACCTGGAGATTTTGAGTTAGGAACCTGAGGAGGGTGGGGTTTGAAGAAGGGGGGGACTTCAGTGGGGTACAGTGCTATGGGGTCCACCTTCCAAAGTGGTCATTTTCTGCAGGTGAACTGATTATTTCTGTCACCTGGAGATCAGTTGTAATAACGGGAGATTTCCAGCCACCACATGGAAGTTGGCAACCCCTATCTGAAGAAACTGACTGCTTTGGAAGGTGGACTTGAATTGCATTATATTCCATTGAAGTCCCTCCCATCCCCAAGTCCCACCCTCCACAGGCTCCCCCCCCCAAAAAAAAATCTCCAGAGCTGGCACCCCTAGCATAAGGTGACCAGATTTTCAAGTTTAAAATGCGGGACGTGTGCGCACTGCCTTTTGGGGTGCTCCCCAGTTTCCCGCCCTGTGACAGGGTGGGAAAAGGGGAGCACCCCAAAAGGCAGTGCGGCAGCCTTCCAAAAAGCGGGAGAATTAAGCAACCCCACGGGACGCGGGACAAAATGCTCAAAAGCGGGACTGTCCCACCAAAAACGGGATGTCTGGTCACTGTACCCTAGCAGTTAATTACAGCAGCTACTCCTATTCATTTTTGGGTGGATTTGTATGTTGTCTTTCAGCCCCCATGAGGTTGCAGCTCACCGTAATAATTAACACATATCTAAAACTTTTGAAACATTCTACAATGGATGCAGGGGCTATTAAAGGAGGTGGCACTGTCCGTTAGTGCACCAATTCAAAGACGTTTGGGAACAACGAGAATGAAGTCCTAGAGTTTCGTGCCAATGAGGTGATGTCACTTCTGGGTTCACCCCAGAAGTAATATCATAGTGTGGACAAGTACTTGGACTCTATAGCAAAAAGTCTCCTATGATAGTTGAGGACTTAGATACATTAAAGGGAACAAACTGGAATAACTCCTTCTTAGTAGGAGGCTTAGATCTTTCCAAAGCCTTGGTAAAATGCCCAGTGAGGTCTACAGTGTCAACAGTTCTTCCCTTGTATTATTGGGAAAAGAAAAGGAGCATAAACAGAGCATCCCATCCACACGAAAACATTTATATAACGAACGTACAAATTATTTCTAATAGACCATGACAAAATCTATTGAAGCTAACCAACACGACAAGATCAATCTTTGTTCAATCTATAGCAACATTAATAACCATGTGGAGCAAACAAGAATTCATTCATTGCTTTCCTTCACCTGATTAATGCTTTGAACTAAGCACAGGCAATCCCATTTCAGTTAAGTAGTGATTCTCCTTCTAGCTAAGCGCAGAGACTTTGAATTTACAGCTGGTAAATTTCTGCTCCTAGCTGAGAATAATATTTCTGTAGGGACTAGGATGAGTTAGATTTTGGCCATAGGGCCGACGTCTGCAAAGTGCAATTTATTTGTGAGCTCAGTTAAATGGCTGGTTTTGACCTTTAAAGCCCTTCGCAGCTTGGGACCCACATATCTGAGGGATGAGCCCTCTTTATTTGAGCCCATGTGACCATTCTGTTCTTCCCAGCCATGGCTACTTTATGTCTCTTCCTTGAGGGAAATTATATCAGTCCATGAAAAATGTTTACTGTGGAGGAACCACTTCTTTGGGAAAAGTTGCAAGGGCTGTACTGTCTCTGTCCTCCCTTTAGGAGGGCTATATCAGAATGCTTCCTGTTGATTATTAGCAGTAGGCTCTCTAGGAACTGTGTTATATTTTAAAATGTAGTTTTAAGTTGCATATTATTGTTAGAAATCACTTTTGAGCTATACGGGAAAGGAGGTGTGGAAATGTCTCAAATAAGTAAAGGGGAGGGGACAGAGCTGAATGGTATAGTTCACAGGTGTCAAACTCACAGCCCTCCAGATGTTCAGGAACTGCAATTCCCATCAGCCCTTGCCAGTATAGCCAATGCTCATGTTGGGAAGGACGGATGGGAATTGTAGTTCATGAACATCTGGAGGACCGCGAGTTTGACACCCCTGGTATAGTTTATGCTTTTCATGCAGAAGGTCCAAAGTTCTATCCCTGGCATCTTGGTCACCAGTGGGACCTGGAGATTTTCCGAAATTGCAACTGATCTCTAGACTATAGAGCAGCTTAGAGGGCTTGTGGAGCACAAAAGTTAAAATTTCCCTCTCCACCTGCTCTTAGCCACTACACCATGCAGGCTCCATTTAAAGGAATCAGGTAGAAAGTAATGTGAAATTATTCTGCCCAAGACTTTGTAAAGCTACTGCCGTTCAGAGTAGTCAATACTGACCTTGATAGACCAGTGGATTGGGTCCAAAAGTGTCGGGTGGACAAATACTTAATTAGCAGAGTTAGTACAATAATGAGGCAGAGACCAGTTGCTTTACTGAAATAAAGTTTACTTACTACAGGGAAGGGAAACTTGGAAGAAAAACAATAAACATCTTTCTTACTAACTAGCACCAACAGCCAGCTTGCTGCTTAGACTATTACATGGCTACTAAGCTATGAATAGACTGAACTGACCACGTGCAGAGTGCAACACAAAGAACATATATCTAAAGCCTACATGCAGACTTGCATGTAGCCCACCCAACCAATAGGTATCAATTACCTGGTCACTGACTTCTGACCTCACTAACTAATTAGCATGCAACAATTAACTCCTTCATTACTGGATTGTGTGACTGGCACTTGCCAAATCCCATCAAAAAGCAATTAAAGACCATCTCCACTTTCAAGGAACGAAGTCCTTCTGTGCAGTTTCTTGTTTTCCCCAAACATTGCTTCACGTTTCCAGGCACACAAAAATTAACTGTGCTGTGCTTGAGATACAGCAAAATCCTTTACCATTTGATACTAGAATAAGGACCAGGTGCTGGAAGCAAAACATAGTTTCCATCCAGACTCCCTCGTTCTTCAAGATCTAACAACAGTGGAGTCACATCCCGATTAATTAGCTGATGAAACTATTGCTGTGTCACCTGTGACAAAAGGGAGGGTTTAAGTCTGCAGAAAAATCCTATCTTGTTATCTCACTCTGACCCTTTAAACTAGCAACTTCTATGATTATCTTACATCACCAGACACGGACGTGATTGGTTATTGGACCCTGGCCATCTCTGATCCTCTGTCCATGTAGCCTTTTCTGCCTAGTTTTAGAGCAGTGGTTCTCAACCTGTGGGTCGCGACCCCTTTGGGGGTCAAACGACCCTTTCACAGGGGTCGCCTCTCTGCATCAGTGTTCTCGATCTGTAAAATGGATAAATGTTAGGGTTGGGGGTCACCACAACATGAGGAACTGTATTAAAGGGTCGCGGCATTAGGAAAGTTGAGAAGCACTGTGACATACATACTTGCCTTCCAAAATGGCTCTTTGAACTTGAACTTTATTGGATACAATCGTAGATCAACAACCACAAAAAACACTGAGATACACATACGGTAATTATGGTAATGGGCTGTTAACAAGCAATTTTGCTTGATCTCTGCATTCTGCGAGGCATGTAACAAAGCGTCAACACTGCATGTGAAATGGCTCTTTGGCGCACCTTTCGATACAATAAAAAATAAGATGGAGGAGTAGGGTTGCCAGCTCTGGGGTGGGAAATACCTGGAGATTTGGGGGGTGGAGCTTGAGCCGGTGGATTTGGTGAGGGGAGGGACTTCAATGGGGTGTAATGCCACAGACTCCCCCTTCCATCACAGCCATTTTCTCTAGGTGGACTGACCTCTTATATCAGTTCTAATAGCCAGAGATTTCCAGCCATCACTTGGAGCATAGGTGTCAAACTCGCAGCCCTCCAGATGTTATGGACTACAGTTCCCACCATCCCCTGCCAGTATGATGATGGCAGGGGATGATGGGAACTGTAGTCCATAACATCTGGAAGGCCATGAGTTTGACACCTGTGACTTGGAGGCTGGCAACTGTGAAGGAGGGAAGCAAACAGAATAGCTCAGCCCGTGGCACAATAATCATTGCAGCTGCAGCTTCAAGGGCTTTAACATGGAAGGCAGGTAGGGTTTAACGGCCTAAAATGAAAACGTGTGATATAATAACATTTTGTCCTTTACTCCAACCTTTTTAAAAGTTTCTAGATCCGGTGGTTTTTGTAGCCATCTTTGTTCTTCTTGACTATTTTGTTCGTAGATTATTTTTTCCCCAGCTACAAAAGCCCTGTTTTTTCTAGCAGATTTGCTGCCAGGCAGGGAAGATTTCCATCTGATTTCAGCCCAGAGCAAATTTATCTGTTAAACTTTTTTCTTTTTTCTTTTTTAAAAAAAGTAGCTTTTAATGGCAAAACGCTCCAAGCCTCCTAACCTCACCAGCTTAGAAAATGTGCCTCTATAATAACACAGGACGGTTTAGATCTTTTATGACGTTAATCTCCTTCAGTGGAGAGGGAAATTTTATCTTTTGTGCTCCACAAGTCCAGAATTGTTACAGTTCCCTTCACTCAGGAAGATAAATATTATGAAGCACTTACTTCCTTGTAGCCCTTGGTCTGGCTCTCTGCTATAGTTAGTTTTCTGGGCTGCCTCATTTCCTCAGAGTAGACTCTTAGAGGCGTACCACCTTGAGGGGGCTGTCAGCAAAGCAAATAAAAAGTTCTGGTTGTCAGACAGCCACAGTACTTAATTTCTAAAGTGAAAAGGATCAGGGATCCAACTATACCGGAAACTGCACTTCCTGACATGAAAAACTATTCCTCTAAACCAGGGGTAGGGAACCTGTGGCTCGAGAGCCGCATGCGGCTCTTCTGCCCTTGCACTGCGGTTCCACGAGCCGAGCCGCTGGCCCATCCGCACCAACTGCCCGGACCGGCTGGGCCGCGCCGCGGGCTTCCCCTCTCGCCTGCATTATTGGAGCAGGGCGGGCGCTTTCCCAGTGGCCGGCGAGGCCAAGCCACTGGCCCCATCCTTGCCCGCCCTGCAGGCAGCAGGGCGGACGCATCCATGCGCTTCTCAGAATGAGCGGAGTAAAAGGTAAAAAAACCCAATATATATAGTGTTATCTTTATTTTAAATGTCAAAAATTATTTGCGGCTCCAAGTGTTTTCTTTTCCCATGGAAAACAGGTTCAAATGGCTCTTTGAGTGTTAAAGGTTCCCTACCCCTGCTCTAAACGTTTGTCGGCATATGCGTGAGGAAGAGTGAGTGTGTGTAGAAATGGTGTTCTTCTTCTCCATTTAAAAAAAAAGGTACACATGCACTATCATCAGTCTATATGTGCCAACTAGGGGTATCAGCCTTCGGTGGGATCTGGGGGATACCTGGGGATCCCCTGGAATGTCAGTTTGTCTCCAGACTACAGAGATCAGCTCCCCGAAAGAAAATGGATGCTTTGGATTTTAGATCTGGCAACCCCACCTCCATCCCCCACTAGCTGCCAGAGGGGACATGACCACCCTCCTGCCAACACAAATTGGAAGAAAAGAACTGTCAGAAAAAAAGATGAGTTGTGTCTGATTTAAAAACATGGCCCAGCTGCTCAGTCTCAGTTGTATGCACCTGTACAGTTCTCTCTGTGTGCTGTGTTTTACTGGTGTGCTAAATTGCTTTGATGCTGCACACACAAAAAAACCTAGAGAAAACTGTAGCTTCCAAAGTGGTGCACGTCATTCTTGCGGCCTCTGTTTTATCCTCAAAACAACCTTATGAGTGAGGTGATGCTGAGATAGAATGACTGGCCCCAAGGTCAGTAATAAGATTGATGACTAGGATCAGGGAGGTCTGGGTTTCGACCTCCACACTGCCGTGGAAGCTTGCTGGGTGTTCTGGGCCATTCACATCCTCCTCTGTCTCATCCACGGTTCTACCTCATAGGGTTGTTGTGACAATTAAATTAGGACAGGAGCTCATTTTGGAGGAATACCTGGTTCTTTTTAAAAAGCTGCTTCTTGTTATGGGTCAATCGTATCTGATAAATGTAAGGAGAAACAGATGCTTCTGTTTATAATTTAAGGAATACTTCAGACAAGTGCTCACTGATATAATTATTCATATATGTCATTTGTTAGGCTAGTACCTGTATACTCATGCCAATATTTATAACTGCTTTTTTCAGTTATTTATTTATTCAACCACATGTTACATGATATATTAAATAAGTTCCAAAATATAAATAGAAGGTTATATAGCTGTAAACAAATCCATAAAGTCAGTGGTGTATCTTGGAGGGTGGGGGCGGGGAGGGTTTGTAACCCAGGCATCACTGATCTTGGTTATGTGGGGATCCATTTGGCCTTCCCCCTGCGCCCCCACCCACCAGCCTTTGTTTGCCTGTTGGCTCACAGGGTCCCGGCTGGCATGGCCCACTCCCTCCCTCTCACCCCACACGCCCAGCCCTCTGCCAAACGCCCTCCATTCCCTCCTCCCCCTGTCACACTTGTATGGCCCCAGCTTGCCACCTTGCCTGGCCCTGACTTGTTCAGTCTGCCACCTCTCTCTCTCCACACCCCCACCACACTTGCACAGCCCTGGCTCACTGCCACCTCACCTCACCTGACCGCCACCTCGCCTGGCTCGCCCTGCCTGTCATCTCCCTCTTTCCCCCCCCCACCACACTTCCATGGCCCCAGCTGGCCCACCACCTCGCCCGCCTGCTGCCCCCCCCCAGCCCTAGCTTGTCAGGCCCACTCCCCATGGCCTCCCCTCTCCCCAACTCCCCCACCATCAAACTCCTCCCCCCCCCGCAGCCCCCAGCAGTGGTCAGCCAGCAGTGGGGGGTGCCCGGGGCAAGCAGTGGTATGCCACTGCATACAGTAAAAGACTTCCAGCTTTCCTTACAGAGAACCTAATTTTGACTATGATTCCCTTGCTATAAATCTTGAACTCCTGAGAAAATATTGATTTAAACTATGGCCCCTTCTGCACATGCAAAATAATGCGTTTTCAAACCACTTCCACAACTGTTTGCAAGTGGATTTTGCTATTCCGCACAGCTTCAAAGAGCACTGAAAGCAGTTTGAAAGTGCATTATTCTGCATGTGCGGAATGAGCCAAAGATAAAGAAGCCGATTTGTATATGTTCAAAATATTTCAGTTTATATTGTATACAATATCCAATATTTATAAGTGTTGTTGGGTGCTGCATACCTGTGTGACGTATGTGATTTACCATTCAAATGCATTCATGGTCTTATTTGTTGGATTTAAGGTCCTGTTGCTCATTTCACTTTTAGAAGAACCGCTGTCCACTTCTATCCGGCTGCAGCGAGGATTTTTTTAAGCAATAAATTTGGGTAGGTGATGTTGAAGCCATGTCTATTTCATTGCTTTAGCCTTGTTGCTAGGCACCTTGGGAATTGTGGAGGGGAGAGCATAGGATGTAAATAGCTTAAATAATGACAGGCAGAAATATCAATTGGCCTCAGCCCGAGTAAGGCAAGCCCGTGGCGATATTCCAAAAGCTCTGGGAACGGACGTTTCTTTCAAAGGTGTCCTCTAATAACATAAGGGAGGGGAGAGAGAAGTGAGGAGGGGGGGTTATTGGTAATTCTCCTGCTTTCCTTCTTCCTCTTTGGCTTTCTTCTGCTCATAAGTAATTCTCTTTGAACCTGCCGGCCCAGAGAAGCTACGGGGCAAAGTCAAGGTAAACAAAAGGGAACGGATTACTTTCAATTGTGTGTTTAGCCTCCTAGCTTACCTTGGCAGCTATTAGAAGCTCTCTCTGATCAATTACACCCAAATCGCGAGAGCAATAACTTACAGTGCTGCTCCAGACATCAAATAAACTGGCAGGAGGGGGCTCAGCTGTCTCGAAAACGCAGATTGCCTGATTTCGGCTAAAGTCCTATATATCTATTCTTGGAAGTAAGCCTAGTTAAGATCCGTGGGATTTGTTCCCAAGTGAAGCATCTGATCAGGCCATCTTAAAGGCCGATGGCCCGCTTTGAGCTTCTGGAGGCTTATGAAGCTGTGAATATTGTAGACAGTTCAGGTCACCCCATCTTGAAAAAGACATCAAGGAAGTGGGAAAGGTGCCCAAAAGGCCAACGTTGGAGCAACTCCCTGACTTGGAAAAGTTAGAGTATCAAGCTGGCCTCCCTTCTCGATGTGATTTTATGGGGGGGGAGGGGGGTTAACCTTGATCGGTTGTCTATCCTTCAAAGGTTATTATGGCGCTGGAATGTTGCTGACTATATTTGATTAATTTCACTGCTACATTTTAATGTTGTAAGGCGCCCCGAGCCAGCATAGGGAAGACTGGCCTGTAAATCGAAATGAATAAATAAAGATCTTCAGTTTAGAAAAACAAGCTAGGCTGCAAATTTGGTGCTTCTATCTTTAAAAAATGCCCCCACAAGAACCCAGAACAGATTCCCTAAAGGCTATAATGGAGACACTTTCCCCCAGATTCCCAGAAAAAAAATCCATGATGGTAAGGATATTTTGGCTGAGACTGTTCAACATGTACTATTGGAATGTCCAATATACGAGTCGTTACGCTCTATCTATCTATTTATTTATTTATTTATTTATTTATTGTTGTATTTATAAACCGCCCTCCCCCGAAGGGCTATGTACATCTGTCCATTGATAGAGAGCTCAAACGATGTCAGGCTACCATCTGTTATGAATTTTCTACTCAACGGTTCCTGTGATCCCGTATGTGAGAATGTTGCAAGCTTTTTGAGGAACTATTTGGTCAGGCGCAATCATTGCCTACATAGTAGTAACGGCTAAATTATTTTATGTGTGCTTGAATGTTGTGAATGTTCAAAGTTGTTTTAATGTATTTTAATGTTTTAATGTCTCAGTTAGTAGATAAATGCCCCTTTTCACTAACTCTGTAATTTATAATGCCAATAAAGGCTTTGGAATTGAATTGGATATTTTGGAAAATTCAGGAATCCCAAGAATGTGAGGGTTCAATTTACCCAAATCCAGCTTCCTGATTTTTTTTTTCGCACCCCCTAAGTTTGTGCAAGCTCAAAGTTTGTTTGTTCTGTTTTGTAAATACTGTTTCAGCCTGACTAGACCCAGTGGGAAAACTGGAAGTTTGATTGAACACTGGCGGGGAAAAAACCCTGTGAAATATATATTTTTTCCTTTGGAGTAAGACAAGGGCCCTTTCTGCTCAGCACAAATAAAACGTTTTCAGGCAGGAAATAAAATGTTTCCTCCATGGAGTTTCCCATGGTTTTTAGCCCAAAGCGTTTTATTTCCTGCCTGAAAACATTTTATTTGCATGCCTGTTCCCTGGCGATTCTTTTTTTGAAAAAAAAATTCACTTGCTGTGCAATTGCTTTAAAACATTTCCCATGCCTTTCCGCAGTCCACAGACTTCCTCATTGGTGCCATTTTCTGAGCTTGTGCCAGCCGTCTTCCATTTTATTTCCATCAGGTTTTTTAAAATTATAATTTCGGGGGTCGTGTCTGTGTAACTACGTAGACACAACCCGTAGAGAACTGCAGCATGAGGATTTGAAGCTTCATAACTACGAATCAAATGAGAAGTTTAAAAAAAGGAACGACCACAAAATGGCGGCCAGGAAGCATTTTCAAGTGCAGACAAATTGAAGTGGGGGGTGAAAACGTTTGCAAAAACATTTTCAGGGGCTGGTGCAGAAAGAGCCAAGGTTTTAATTCACTCAAATTAGTAATTAATTCACTCGAACTAGTGTCAAAGATTTGTATGTGGTGACATTAGAGAATGAACATTCCTCCATATAGTGTGGACGTCCACAGTATTTTCAAGTATATATTTATTGTGGCTGGTTCCCGTCCAAATCACACCCTTTCTTCATTTGCTACAAATAGAATGTCCTATTTTCAACTTTAATTTTGTGTTCCCTTTTCAGCTGGCAAACAGTAAGATAAGTGTGCCAAGATTGTACAGGCTGCAGCAATACACCTTTCAAGTATTGCTTATATTTGCAATTTTGCTTCTTGTAAATACACCAAATAATACATCGTTCTATAACTATTCTTTCCTCCAAAATAAATGGAGAATTCTTTTCTCATGACTTCATGGCTTTTTAATCAGACTTGGTAAAGTGTCTATATAAATACCCTGATTGTTTGGAAAACAGCATTCAGTGCCATGTGTACATATGGCTTCTTCTTCTTCTTCTTCTTCTTCTTCTTCTTCTTCTTCTTCTTCTTCTTCTTCTTCTTCTTCTTCTTCTTCTTCTTCTTCTTCTTCTTCTTCTTCTTCTTCTAAAGGAATGCTTTTTCCTGAAATATTTTTTCTGTTGTGCAGATGCATGTAAATGTGATTAATCAACTGAAACTCAAGTATGATTCCTAAGATCAGCCCTTGTACCAGAGAAGTATTCCATTAACAGACCTGTAGATTTCACTGTACAGATTTCATTTCTCACTAATGTTTTTCCAATACAAAAGTCATCTCAAGTCATTCCTAGTCCTGTAATTGCCAACCGAAGCCGATTGGAAATGAACAGAATGTCAATACTGTCCTGGTTGGTTATGATGCACGTTGAAGAGCGCCACACGTTGGCTAGCAATCTAATAGTGTGTTATGTTGTTTCAATCTCCAGGAAAGAGAGAGAAATATGTCAGCAAGCTTGGCCGGAGGATGGCCTGCAAAAACAAAACAAGAAATGAAACGGTGTGGAGCAAACACCTGAGAAATAGACTTTCTTGACCTTAAGACATATGAGCCACAGCTGTATAAGAAATAATTAGTTAGAAATGGCAAGGAGTCACTTTTGGTAAACACGTCCTGCAGAGTTTCTCTCTTTTGGGTCAAATGTTTGCATAATGATAATCTCAGCATTGACATCTGACATTATGGCCTTTTCTTTTACTGTACTCATCCTGCTTCCTCAATGTTGAGCCAAACTAGCTTACAGAAAATGGCTGGCAGCCATCTTTCACTCTGCTCATAGCTCAAGACCGGCTAGTTAGTCATCAGTTGTCTGAAAGCATTTGTCTCTTAAGTGCTATCCTGTCTTACAGTTTACCTTTTGCCAGGGGAATGGTCCAACAGTGACTAGGAAGTATAGAAACTGCTGCTATGGGTATTTCTGAAATTCCAGTACACATTTCTTTCAGAACTTCAGAATTCACAGCGGCTTTGTCTTATTTCAGAAGTGGAATTTACAAATTAGGAATCCTCCATTGTTCCATTTATTATTTTTCCCCAAATAGCTCCTTTTATGTATAGTATGCTTCTGGTTTTGGGCTCATTTGTATCTCCTTGTTCCTGATGCACAAGATATCAAGATTCTTTTTGTATGAAGTTTTACTAGTGCATTGGGGAAGTCCATTGGTAAAACACCTCACAAAAAGAGGCAATACATTGGTGCATCAAATAGCCCTTCAGAACTGGGGTTTGAACTCTTTTAAATCAATGGCCCCTTCCGCACATGCAAAATAATGCGTTTTCAAACCACTTTCACAACTGTTTACAAGTGGATTTTGCTATTCCGCACAGCTTCAAAGAGCACTGAAAGCATTATTCTGCATGTGCGGAATGAGCTAATGCTTATATGCCCCTTGATCATGCAAAAATACCAGCAAAAATACCACAAAATATGAGGGCTTGAATTCACATAAAAGTTAAGGATGCTTCCAAATTCCTGCTGCAATTTTTCCTCAAATTTTGGTCTGAATTTTCAGGTTTTTATTACCGAAACAACAATCAATGTGTTATCAACCTATAGTTTCATTCTAATTCCTCCTCCATTCCTACCAAACATATTTATGTCTCTGTGCGTGAGAGTTATTCTGCTCATTACTGATGTGAATATGTCTACATTACTAAAACACTGCAAAAAAAAAAAACCCCAAAAAACTTGGTATGATTGTATACCCAATTGTGTAAAGTTTCCTTTTGTGTGGTGACTTCATTGTGCATCCGGATGTGACAGTACGTGCAATCAGGCTTGAATTGTTTGTTAGCAGTGTTTTGTCAGTGTGTAAGTGTGCGTGTGAAAACAGGAAAAGATAAGGCAGTACAGAAGGAGTCAAATGGAGGCCTTTTCCACACACAGCATTTCCCCCATTTCAATGGTGTTTTTTTTTTATGCCATCATTTACCTCGATTTTTGCACTCCCTTCCTTGAAATGTTGTTTTCTGGCTGGCATAATTTTTCCCCTACTTTTTCCACACATGTGCTGCAGCAACGCTACATAGCTTCGCTGATTTGTTGGTCCATAAAAGTGGGGGGGGGGGAAGAAACACATGAAAACAGGTAAAATTCAGAAGAGGGGGGAGAGGAAAGAGGTAGGGGACCACAAAAATGGCAGCGCAAACGCTGAAGACAAAGTTTGGTGACTGCACAGGGGATATGGAAAGCAGCCCATTGTTTTGGCGGGAAAGAAAAAAATGTTTCAATATGATTGAAGTTGTCTTGAAAACATTTCAGTGAGAATCGTTGCTGTAAAAGTGTTTTCAAAAACAATGGAGCAAAAGGTGTCTGGAAACATTTGCACAACCAAATGCGTGGGGGAACAGTGTGGAATTCCATGGAGAAAACATTTCCTTTGCGGGCTGGAAATGACGTAAATAGCTTGTGTGGAAAAGGCCTGAAAGGAGTAGACTGCTCAGGTTCCAATTCTGGATTTACTATTCTGGATTAATAGAGAATAATGCAAGATATGAGCTCATTCCCATTGGAAGTGAGAGCTTTCTTGCATGGAGACCGTTCCTTCATGTTGCAGTGGATCCATGGCTGTTGCCTGAGAGGTTAAAAATTGTCTCTGAGAGAGGACAATTCCTTCTTTTCAAGTTCATTTATATAGAATGTATGACTCCAGCTGTATGGCTCCAACCCACAGAGAGAATAAAACGTGAAAGTTACAATCAATGTTCCAAATAATTTTCCAAGAAATTTTTGAATAGAACAATGGTTATGGCAGTGTAAAAGACTCAGCTGGGTATATTATCAAAGGACTACAAAGGAAACGAAGATATAAATTGATTTTTTTAAAAGGAAATTAAATTAGCTGTGCAAACAAGAAGGAAATTAGAGGTCAATGGAGGACAGCTTAAAACAGGCAGGACAAAGAATTGCCTCGTGATTGGCTGAATGAATTATTTGGGAGCAAGGTTGCCAACTAAACGTTAAAAAAAACTGCCTCACAAAATAAACCCCCTCTTCTATCTAGCTTCTAGATAAGTGAAGGTGAAAGGCTTTTTTTAAAAAAAAATCATATATTGTGGAGAACATAGATTGGGAGCCAGAGTCCCTACTCTGTAACCTATGTTACATTTACTTGAGCATTATAGGTTCCCATGTAGCATGTGTGGAAAAGGGGATTCAACGCTCCCCTGTTCTTATCTGTAATGACCTTTGAGAGCACTGTTTCATAAACAGGGGAAACCTGTACCCATTAGGTTTCCCCAACAGGCCAAATAGCACATCCTCAGAACTGTTGTTAGTCTGCGAAATGGCATGTAAAAGGTAAAGTTTCCCCTTTAGTCGTGTCCGACCCTGGGGTACCACTGCGAGCATATTCTTTACCCCCTAGCTATGAGCTAGGTACTCATTTACCGACCAAGAAATGAATGGATGGCTGAGTTGACCTTGAGACAGCTGCCAGGATATCTGACCCACAGGGGGCCCGAACTCCTGACCGTGTGAGTGGCAGTACAAGCACTTAACCACTACGCCACGTGGCTCCTCCAAATGGCATGAGGAGAGTTTAAATGCCTTCTACATGCGTGCCACAGTGAGACCTTCGTGGGGTATAACGCCAGAGCCCACCCTCCAAGGCAGCCATTTTATCCAGGGGAGCTGACCTTGGTTATCGAAAGAGCAACGGCATTAGCCAGAGATCTCCTGGTGCCAGATGCAGGTTGGCAATCCTATGAAAAATCTGCGTAGCGCTCAGGCCTGCCAAAGCCCCATCAAGATGTGGGGGGAATACCATAGAGCTTCCAGTTATTCCTAGAGCTACTGCTATCACTTCTAGGTTTTTCCTGGAAGTGAAATCATTACACTCATGATGACAACTCCCACTGGTTGCCAGTAACAGACTGATACCCCTAGCACCACTTCCAACACTGGACAGGTTGAATTGTCCATGTGTGGCAGGGAGGAATTCTGTGTTTTCTGGAAGCAAAATTAACTCAAGCCCATCTAGCGATTGTTTGGACTCTTAAATTCAGTTCACAATATTTTTCACTAGTGACAGTGCCATAAATCAACCACGTTAATAGCAAATTGAGATGGCAATCACTAATGACTGAAAGCATAAGGTGGCAGCCCATTTAGGGGGAAAATGAACACAGATCCATCTCTCTGGCCAACGTATTCCTTCGAGCCAATCCATTTTAAATGGCAGGCAGCATTAGATAATAACCTTCAAAAGATTATCAACCATAATTAATTTCCTGACTGCAAATTTAGCATTTTGGAAGCTAATAAATAATGTTGAATCAACAACTTTGGTGAAGGTTGTTCTGTAGGTTTAAAAAAAGTTCTACTTCTGAAGTTCTACTTCTGCACCTTGGGCTTATGTTCAGTTAATTTTTAAAGTCTTTGGAGCTGGGGTGTGTGAGAATGAGGGTAAAAGGAGATGCTATTTTTTTTACTGTCAGCAAACATTATTCTTTTACATGCTTCCCCTGTTTCCCCTGAGTAGTCAGATGGTCCAGGCAGTGCTACAAGGATGAGAGATCTTAAGTGATTTTTGAGGTAAAAATTATTTTTTTACTAGAAAATGGCAAAGGAGATTCCTGAGGGAAAATTTGGTCCTTTTGTCACGGAACATAGTAAGAAAGAAATGGTTTAAGTGTTTTTACACGAGGAAGATTTTAAAAAATGCCCCCTAAAAAAGTAGGGTCAACTGTGGTCGCCAACCCTTGAACATCTGGGTCTGAGGGAGCTAGCACAAACCCAGAAATGAATCTAGACATGCTAGAAATCTGGGATCTTAGAAGTAAAATTAACAGAATTGACGGGATCTGCTGGTTAGACTAGGATCTGGGATTATGTATGTTAAGGGCGATCAAGTCACCTCCAACTCATGGCAACCCTATAAATCAATGTCCTCCAAAAATCCAGTTGTGAATGGCCTTGCTTAGGTCTTCCAAAACTGCGGGCCATGGCTTCCTTTTATACAGTCAATCCATCTTATTCTGGGGCTTCTTCGTTTCCTACTGCCTTCAACCTTTCCTAGCATTATTGTCTTTTGTAGTTACTCTGGTCTTCTCATTATGAGACCAAAGTACGATAGCCTCAGTTTAGTCTTTTTTAGCTTCCAAAGAGAGTTCAGTCTTGATATGATCTAGAACCCACTCCTTTGGGTTTTTGGGTGGTCCATGGTATCTGTAACACTCTCTTGCAACATCACATTTCAAAGGAATCTACTTTCTTCCTGCCAGCTTTCTTCATTGCCCAGCTTTCACACCTATACAAAATAATAAGGAATACTATGGCATGAAATAACTTGATCTCAGTTGTCAGCGACATATCCGTACACTTAAGAACATTTTCTAGCTCCTTCATGGCTGCCCTTCCTAGTTTCAATCTCCTTCTGATTTCTTGGTTGCGGTCTCCCTTCTGGTTGACCTGAGAGACCCAAATTCAACTCCCCATTCTGCTGTAAAGCTTGTTGGGATGACCTTGGGCCAGTCACTGACTCTCTGCCTAATATACAGAGCAGTGAGGAAGGGGAGGACCAGGCATTCACACCCATAGCCCATTTCCTTTGCCATAAGTAGACCAATAGGCTGTAGGAAAGGAGAATAAAGCCATCAGCCCAGACAGTGGCCAACAAGAATATCCACAGTGCAGACCTAAGCAGACTTACACCCAGAGCAGCAGTGGCATAGGAGGTTAAGAGTTCGTGTATCTAATCTGGAGGAACCGGGTTTGATTCCCAGCTCTGCCGCATGAGCTGTGGAGGCTTATCTGGGGAATTCAGATTAGCCTATACACTCCCACACACGCCAGCTGGGTGACCTTGGGCTAGTCACAGCTTCTCGGAGCTCTCTCAGTCCCACCTACCTCACAGGGTGTTTGTTGTGAGGGGGGAAGCAGTCTCCTGCAGGAGAGAAAGGGGGGATATAAATCCAAACTCCTCTTCTTCTTCTTCTCTTCTTTTAAATCCACAGGAGTCACGGGTCATTGAAAGGAGTAATTATGCTTCAGATGACACTGTTAAAGACTTGACTCCAGCTCCTCATAGACTGCATTGCCAGCTCCTCTCCCCACCCCCCAGAATTCCACTAGATTGCATGTAATTATAGTCCCAGATCTGGAAGGGGCTTCAGAAGCCATCTAGTCCAACACCTTTTTAAATGCAGAAGCTCCAAAGCTAAAGCATGCTTAAAATCATAGAGTTGAACGAGACCCCAAAGGGCCATCAAGTCCAACCTCCTGCCATGCATGAACACATAATCAAAGCACTGCCAAACATATGTTCATCCAGCCTCTGTTTAAAAACCTCCAAAGAAGGAGACTCCCCCACTCTCCGAGGCAGTGAATTCCACTGTCGAACAGCCCTGACAGTCAGAAAGTTCTTCCTAATGTTTAGGTGGCATCTCATGACTGTCCAGCCAGAGAGGGAAGAAAGTGGGATGCTCAGATTTCACTGTGAACATGTTTGTCAGTCGAGCTTACCACGTTTAACTGTGTCAATCACAAGCGAGCCAATTACCAGTTCTGTTCAGTTTGGCATTTGAATGCCTCTCAAACAGGTTTGCGTTATTTTGGGTGGGTTTTTTTTTTTGTTAACAATCGCAATCCAAGTAGCTCAGCAGCCATTAACATTATGAAAGACTGCTTAAACGAACACAGGTAGGGGTTTTTTTAGAAAGAGCATTTGATCTGTGGGAGATTTACATGGTTTATCACGTAGTCAACTGCCTATTTAGACAATTGTCTGGCGAGGATAGTCGCAGCATGCCAAGGTGGTCCCCTAAACAATGCAGGCAAGATGGAACATACACGCTGATGAACTGATTTTGTTCCACTAAATGGGCATAAAACTGGGAAGCTCATCTTTGAATTTAATATTATGGCCTGTTATTGAATGTTAAACATTGTGACTCCCTCCTAGAGAAGAAGAAGAGTTGGATTTATATCCCCCCCTTTCTCTCCTATAGGAGACTCAAAGGGGCTTACAAACTCCTTTCCCTTCCCCCCCCCACAACAAACACCCTGTGAGGTAGGTGGGGCTGAGAGAGCTCAGAAGAACTGTGACTAGCCCAAGGTCACCCAGCTGGCATGTGTTGGAATGTACAGACTAATCTGAATTCCCCAGATAAAGCCTCCACAGCTGAAGTGGCAGAGCGGGAAATCAAACCTGGTTCCCCCGGATTGGAGTACACCTGCTCTTAACCACCGCTGCTCTAGAGGACTTTATGTGAGAATTGCACAGTATACTTGAACATTTATGGTGCGCTTTTTAGGATTCCCAAGTCATATCTCCATAACTGCTTTGCAGTTTCTGTGCTTTAGCGGATACATTTGCACAGAAACATTAAAAACATACCACATTTTTGCACTTTGTGTACACAACTGTGATTTTTTTTGGTTGTAGCCTCGGTACAATTTTTTTTGGTTAGGTTTGGCTTTCCCAGTGTATGAATTACCTTAGTTTTGTGAGTTGTGTTTTAGCAATGCAGACAAGTAATTTTTCACATTGGCAAAAACCAAACCAAAGGAATCTTAATGCAATGGTGCACCCGTTGCTTTCTTGGTGTTGTTTCACCAGTAAAATGAAGGCCAGGAGCACATGAAGTGATTGGAAGCTAGGCCAAACTGCCTGTTTTGAGTACACTGTGCAAAACCGAGCAATTAAAATGTGGTGGAGCTCTTGAGGATTTCCCATGTCCTGCTTTCACTTATAAAACCAGAACGGGTGATTCAGAGAGAGAATTTTGGAGGGATCCCTCCTACATTAGATCTTATCCAAAACCACGTTCTCTGGTCCAGTATATTACAGATGGGTCTGCCAATTTCTTTCCTGAACCAGCGCAGTGTGGTTCTTTCCAGCAGCGTTTTATGAGCAGGCTGGATCGTATTAACCTGAATTCTCTCTTGCCCTTCCCGCAAATGCTCTCCACTCACCTTTGCCGATTCAAAAACAAATTTATCTGGGTGTTGACATTCATCCCGCCGAACATGTCACTTCATTTACTCTGCAATGGATTTGGGCTGTCAGGGCACTGGCTGCAAAATGTAAACACGTCCTCCGAAACCACGCGTTGTGCACTTTTTAATAATGTGACTGGAGAACAGAGAGTTTATTTCCCAAAAGCTTTTTACAGACCACTGATGGCCTTTTTGCTCATGACGGCAAAAAGTAAACGGCACAGCTTTTGACACCCCGGATTAATAGGAACCACTCCATTTGTGCTGGAAAGAAGGGGAAGGTCTGATAAGACATCATTACTTGTTCATGCAGGTCCCATGTCATGTTGTCATTATATAAGCAGAGGCAGTATTTATCTGGCGGAGGAGGGCAACAGAAGGAGAGAGCTCTTGTTTACGTGCTTGTGGGCCTCAAGGTACCTGGTTGGCCACTGGAGGAAACAGGAGGCTGGACTGCGTGGGCTTTTGGTCAGATAGGGCAGAACTCTTCTTGTATGTTCACTGCCATGGTATTTAGTAGGCTTGGAGATTCGGGTGCAACAGATACCAGATTTGGCCCGAATCTGGGTGAAAATTCGGCCCGAATCTGGGCGAAAATCAGCCCAAATATGTCCTGCCCGAATATGAACGAATCTGAAGTCTTTCAAATGTAGAAATTCACTAGGAATGGATGCCATTCCTGTCCCAGTCTCATACTGATTGCTTCCACTGCTGTAGAGTGTGTGGGGGGTGGGGGTGGGAGGCCCCATGTGAAAGGAGCCATCCTCTGCCTTCCAAACCAATGGACCCACTGTGGCCATCTCTTCAGCTGGCTGGCTGGCTGGAAGGCAGGCAGGCAGGCAGCCATACCCACACAGAGCTTGCTGTTCCGTGCATAAAGATGACTGATGGGCAAACTCAACCACTGCTTGAATTGCATTTCGATTGCCAATTCTGAGTAGCCTGATCCTCAAACACTCGAACAAATGCTTACTTTGTTTCAAGTGTTCTAACAGATCTGCCAAGCGTGATGTTGAGTGCCACAGATGAAAAGCAGCGCCAAAACGTGAGATGCTGCTGAGTATAAATTGCAAACTTATCAGTAATTTGAGTGTGGGAAGGAAATTGACTCAAGGAAAAAAATCTGGTATTAGAGGCAGGAGAGTAAATTGATTTTTCGAGTGTGGCGTTTGTGAGATTTGCAGCACCACCAATAAGAACCTGTGAATTGGGAGTCCTACTCCAACAGAAGAGGCCTGTAGCAGTTCATCCCAGATGCTCCCCCCAAGTTAGCTGGCCATTAGGTTGAGGAAGGAGCTGCTATTTCTACCTGGATAAGATGTAGCCCAAAAATCTGTTCTGTCTTTGCCTTGACTTTATGAGCTATGGTGAGTGGCATTCAAAGACACAGTCTTTTTTGTGGTGGCACCTTGATAGATGAATACCCTTCCTGTGGAAATGTGTCTGATGCCTGTTTCTTTGAGTATTTCTGTCCTGCAACGCAAGAATATATATCAGAGAAACAACATAAATATACAGTACAACTCCTGGGCTGGATTTATATTCCCCCTTTCTCTCCTGTAGGCGCTTACAAACTCCTTTTCCTTCCCCCCCCCCACTGCAACAAATACCCTGTGATGTGGGTGGGGCTGAGAGAGCTCAGAAGAACTGTGACTAGCCCAAGGTCACCCAGCTGGCCTGTGTTGGCATGCACAAGCTAATCTAGTTCACCAGATAAGCCTCCACAGCTCAAGTGGCAGAGCAGGGAATCAAACCCTGTTCCCCAGATTAGAGCACACCTGCTCTTGACCACTACACCACACTGGCTGGAGAATGGACTGTGCATCATTGGGTGCTTGCCCTTTCCAGACACCACCTCGCAGTATCGCCAAAGAAATTTCCCAACTTGGATTTGGCAACCCGAACTACTAGGTCTGTATATGTGGCACCACAAAGCAAATAGCATATCTGGGGAGGAGAGGATTCATATTATGGGAAATTGCCTGTGGAAAGAGAGCAAGCATTTGTCAAAACCCTGGACAGCTGCCCCAGTCTTTACTAGCGAAAACCCAAGACTTGCCATTAGTATTAAAGGAAAAAACACACACCAGATATTTGATTGCCAATATTCCACCATGTGATCTGGCTGCATCCTTATCACGCTTTAAGCCATTAGCAGTATTTCCAGGCCATAGATTTGCAGAGGGTGGTTTTTTAAAAAAAGAAAGAGCTGATGCACATCTAAATGAGTCAAAACAAAGGTTTCTTTGTCTTCCCTGGCCTTTCTTTTTTCAAGCCCTTTTTTTCCACTGAGGCAACTTTTCCGAGCAACTGGAAGCCATTTTTGTCCCTCTGTACCTGTCTGCTTTGTGGATCTTTGGTTGTGCATTCTTTAAAGCAAAGTGACATTTTGATGTCCTTGGTGAATCTCTGCTGACAAGCTGAGCTGGCAAGCGGTTGGGGGGAGGACGGGGACGCCACGCGAGGCCCAGGCGGAATGGCCATTTGTAAATCCTCCTTGTCGCATCACACCTGAGAACGTGTTCCTTTTTGTGACAATTGCTCCAGGTGCTTTTTTTGCGGCGAGGGGGGAGCGACCTGCCAACGTTGGTGGAAGGCACGCCGCGGTTCTTTCTCCATAATAGGAAGGAAACGGCTCTCATCAATGTACAATTGATTGCGCTGATTCGGCTTTGGGTGAAATATAAATGTTGGGGGGATGCAAGGATAAAAGAGGGTCATGTCGCCACAGGAGAAAACAGCAAAAATGATAATTGGAGAGCGGTAATAAAGGCAAGAAATCAAATTCACATGGCCATAAGTGGGAAAACAGAATGCAACATTATACTTGGAACAACATCATGAGATTGTCGAAGGCTTTCACTGCCGGATTCAACTGGTTGTGGTGGGTTTTCTGGGCTGTGTGCCCGTGGTCTGGTGGATCTTGTTCCTAACATTTCGCCTGCATCTGTGGCTGGCATCTTCAGAGATGTATCACAAAGAGAAGTCTGTTACACACTGTGTCTAGTGAGAAGAGAATTTTCAGTGGGGAACCATGTCCCAGGGTGGGGAACCAACCATGTCCCAGGGTGGGGAACCAATCAGTAAGTGTTTGGGTGGAACTTGTTATGCAAAGATGTGGTTGATAGTATTGTATTGCGGGTGGGGCTTATCAGTCCAGTGAGTGAGTCACTTTTTCATGCCCTGCAGCAGCAGCAGTATTGGTGAATGCAAATCCTGTGTTTGGGTGGAGTCCATTGTTCATGAACTTAGCATGCCTTTGGGGTTTGCTTTTGGTGTTTTTAAGTACTGGTAGCCAAGCTTTGTTAATTCTCAGAGTCTCTTCTTTCCTGTTGAATCACCATCCACAACATAGATGTTGCATCTGCAAGCCCACAATTGAGGGTGGGACAGACCATTGTCCTGTAGTGTGCCTTCTCCTCCTCCGTGTATGTTGAATCAAGGCACATATGGGTCGTCTGTGGAAAATAACAGAATCTGAGAATTGGTCCACCTGGGATGCAATTCTAAAAACCCTTTCCTGGGAGTAAGCCCCGTTGAATAAAATGAGACTTTGAAACATACCTATTAGGGTTGCAAACAGCCCTATTCAAAAAATAGTTCAATGGAACCGGCACAAGCTCACACTGGCATGTTTGCCCACCCTGCCAGCGCAGTTGGCAAATGCACTGTTGGGGTGGGCAAACTGGGAGGCAGGTGGGCACTGCAGACCTTGGTGGTGCCCATCTTGGAAGGGAGGCTGGTCTTTCCATCTAAAGAAATGGATGAGTGTAGTCACAATGGCTAAATGGAGCCTCCGCAGTCTATATCTGATGCTGGAGACAGAGGGAGAATGTTGCCTTCATCCCTGTCTTGTAGAAATTCCAGAAGGGTCTGTCAGGACACTGCATGGAACGAGATACTATACTCTGTCTTAGAAAAAGATGTTAGTAGAATTGTATATTCCTCTACCACAGGCCGCAACGTGCTGGACCTTCTTTGTTGTAGAATCCTCCACCCAAGTCCCAGTGCCTACCTAGCCCTGCTTCCCCACCCACCCCAACCCAACCCCAATCTGTTTGAAAGTCTGAAAGTAAAAAATACATTTTGGCATTCGGTTTAATTCTACTGAATGACGTAGCATGAAAAAATGAATGATAATTCTCAAATCCATTCAGGACTATATTCTAATGTGGAAGCATACAATTTTCTCGACCGCTGCGCCTCAACTGGCTGTAATTCTCATGTCTTTAAAGTGTTGGACTAGGACCGTGGTGGCGAACTTTTGGCACTCCAGATGTTATGGACTACAGTTCCCATCAGCCCCTACCAGCACGGCCAATTGGCCATGCTGGCAGGGGCTGAATGGGAATTGTAGTCCATAACATCTGGAGTGCCAAAGGTTCGATACCACTGGACTAAGATGTGGGAGACCTGAGTTCAGATCCCAGTTCCGCCATGAAACTTGCCGGGTGGCTTGGAGCCAGTCGCAGTCTCTGGGCCTGCCTCAGAGGAAGATGGTCGTGAGGAAAAAGAGAGAGAACGGTGGAGTAAGATGCGTTAGGTCCCCATCGGGTAAAAAAGCGATGAAGCAGCCAAATCCATCAATATTATATCCATGACTGATGGATTCTGTACTTCTATTCTGTTTCCCCGTGCATGACGATGAGAACCTGACCATTTATTTTGGGATTAGTGTGCTCTTTTCGCGTCTTCTTCCTTCCTTCCTTCAGCTGCGGTGCTTTGGCTTTAGTGCTCATTCAATGTCATCGTCACTTTGAGAGCTTTTTTTAAAGATCAGCTATAAATGTACTGAATTTCGCCGGAGGCTACGGCAGATGAGGACAGCATAACGCACACAAAAAGAATCATAATTGCGTTCTGAAATGGCATGCACAAACTCATATTGTATCCAAAGTATCTGTCAATTGGGCCGTTGACTGTCTGCTTCGTAATATGGGATGTAGCTCTTACCGTTCCAGATGCAGAATGCTTGAGATAGTTTTCGTGTCCTTGTTACCAAGGAGAGCTGAAGTGTACAGTGGAGGAGACAGGTTATTTGGACTGTCTGATATGCCAGCCAATAATTCAGAATTCAGGTTTTCCCCCATCCAGACACAGGCTTTTCATCCAAGGCAACGAGTATCATGTCATTCACAAAATAATTAACCTTTGGCCCTATTGTGGTTGAGGTTTTTCATTTCTTTATTCAAACAAGCACTCTGCAATTGGAGCGTTGTGTGGTTTCCGGGATGTATGGCCATGTTCTAGTGGCATTTTGCTCCAGACGTTTCGCCTGGATCTGTGGCTGGCATCTTCAGAGCATCTGATGGTAGAAAAGCAAGTGGGGTATATATAACTGTGGAATGTCCAGGGTCGGAGAATGAACCATTTGCCTGTTTTAACAAGTGTAAAGGCTGCAATTAGCAAGCTTGATTTGCATGTATTGAGTGGGATCCACCCATTTTAGCATGTGAGTAGCCATGAAGAGAGCATTAATCAATTAATGAGGGCATCCGCATAGTAGTCGCTTGGCCTTTTGATCCCTTTGATTGCTTACTGCTAGCCCTAGAGACATCCTTTGTCTGGGTGGTGTTCAATAGCCCTTTGATTGCTTACTGTCTGGAGAAATCCTGTGTCTGGGTGGTGTTCATTAGTAACTGTCTTGATTCTAGCAATTGACTCTGCTATTGTTTTTCTGGAGTTCTAGGTTGCTTCCATGGCTGCGTGGAGAATTAGCAAAAACAAACTGTGTCGGGAGCTAGGTAGGTTATGGTAACCTATGGTAACCTTTTCACAGTGGCTGTACCTTCCGACTTCCTTAACGGATGAAGCTGCATTATCCAGTCATCCTATGGCCCATTCTTGTATAACTGACAGCAGCTCTCAACAACTTCAGCCGCTGTCTGATCTTTTTGATTTAAGTCGGCAAGGATTTGAACCATTGGTCCATGCCGCCCAGTATCATGTTCTGTTGATTAGCGGCAGATTGCAATGGACTTTCCCAGCCAACCTCCCTCATTTGTTTGGATTTAAAACTGGGCCTTTCTACCTGCAAAGCATGTGCTATGCCACTGAGATCCAGCCGCTCCTCTGAGCATGGGCTTCCTTCCTCTTTCCCCGTTCCATCTCCCGATTCTCTTTTAAAGCACCAAGGTGCCTATTGCCACACTATTTCCCCCACTGTGTGTGTTGCCGTTGATCAACTTTGAATCTCAGCTCCTCTGTTATGTTTCATCTTCCTTTTCTTCTGTTCTCCTTGAGCGAATTTAGCATTCGTGTTGACCCATCGGCAGAATGTTTGGTTTCTCCTGTCAATTCATCTATCCTCACTCTTTGATCTCACCGTCGCTGCTCCTGGATCTCATTATCTTCACTCGCTGTCCCGTGTCTGGTTTGTGTACAGCTTCACTCCCGCTTTCTGATCATCCCCCTTGTCCACTTTAATCTTCTGCACAGGAATGTCTTTTCTCAATTTCAAGCATCTTGGTTCTGATTGCTTTTCTTCATTGCCTCTTCGCAGATTTCCTTTTTGACTTTTTCCGTCTACAGTCTGCTGACTCCCATTACTCTTACTTTGCTCTTGTCGAGCTACACGTTGCACTAGGTCATGGCTCAGTGGCGGAGCACGGGGTCTGCCTGCACAAGGTCTCAGGTTCATCCCAGGTTTAAAGCTATCCAGGTTAGTGGCCATCACAGGAGGTGGTGAGGGCCACTAACCTGGATAGCTTTATTTTTATTTTATTTATTTATTTATTGGTCTTATAGACCGCCCTCCCCTGGAGAGCTCAGGGCAGTGAACAACCATATATAAACAACAACCATCAAATTAAAACAGCATAATAAAATATGCAAAAAATCATAATAAAATATGCAAAAAACCCAGCAAAATAAAAAATAAAAGGGGCTTGGACAGACTTATGGAGGAGAAGTCGATCTATGGCTCCCAATCTTGATCCTCCTTGATCTGAGGTTGCAAATGCCTTAGCAGACCAGGTGCTCGGGAGCAGCAGCAGCAGCAGCAGAAGGCCATTGCTTTCACATCCTGCATGTGAGCTCCCAAAGGCACCTGGTGGGCCACTGCGAGTAGCAGAGTGCTGGACTAGATGGACTCTGGTCTGATCCAGCAGGCTCTTTCTTATGTTCTTATGTTCTTATTCCCCACTGTCACCACTTATAAGGATTTGGAGCGACTGCTCAGTATGCAAAGGATCCCAGTTTCATCCCCAGCCTTTCTGTTTATAAGGTTGGGATTAGCAGAAGCAGAACCTCACTATCAGCAGAAAGTCCCAGGTTGAGTCCTGATTATGTCCTCTATAGGGTTTGGGCTACCAGTAGTGGGACCTCTGTGTCTTGATACTCTTCAGAACAGGGATCTGTTCTGTGGCACCCAAGGATTTTGATTTTGTTTTAACCACCTTACAAATGCAGCTCTCGGTGGAGAAAGCAAACTTCATGCCACATTTGGAAATCCAGGCCATGACACAGTGAACTTTTGTGCTTACCGAATACTTTCGGTTGAAATAAGGAATGGAAAATATGCCGCCTGGGCCAGGATCTTTTGGCTGAGAAGATGGGAAAATAAATATCACAGCTAAAAATAAAACATCATCTATCAAAGTGTTCAGTAGTGCCTGACATTGAAGGAGGAGTGAATCTCCCCTTTAAAATAAATGTAAGAAAAAACACGGGTGCTACATCTCTGTATAATGCACAGTTAAGCATGTCATTAAATATTGCTTTGCTTCTCCACGCCACCTTGACATATGTAGTTTTCTGTTTTGCCACCCATTCTTCTGAGGTCAGTCAGTCTTTTATTTACTGTTGCAATCATAGGCCATAGCATCATTAAATAAGTATACTATACAATGCATATTACAAACATGTAACAATACAAATAAAACTCATGGCTACCAAACCTATCAATTAAACCCTGTGGCTACCAATCTTGATCCTCCCTGATCTGAGATTGCAAATGCCTTAGCAGACCAGGTGCTCGGGAGCAGCAGCAGCAGCAGCAGAAGGCCATTGCTTTCACATCCTGCATGTGAGCTCCCAAAGGCATCTGGTGGGCCACTGCGAGTAGCAAAAGTGCTGGACTAGATGGACTCTGGTCTGATCCAGCAGGCTCTTTCTTATGTTCTTATGTTCATAACATAAATTGGCAATCCATTACAATCAAGCTACAATTCTTACAGAATTAATAGGTGCTGATTTCTTCCTTATATTAATGGCTAAAAAGAAGAAAGTAGCTACTTTCAAAGTTGCCAGCAGGATAGCATCAGCCAATAAAAAGCCAATGCTTTTTTTCATCAGAGGTGGAAAAATTTGCCAGCCATTGGTTCAGCAATTTATGGCCGATGGGCATCTAAAAAGGGCAGTGTTAAACATTGTGGACAATATCTCCAACCTGATTAAGACCACAGGGGCAAAGACGTTGTTCCACAGGGTTTGGTGTTTTTTGTGGTTGTTGTTGTTTTGGGAACCTGCCCTGTAAGAACTCAGATGGCATGGTTTGAAGACATGCATTAGAGAATGCTTTTCATAATGAGCCATTTGGAGAGATCGGCTAAGTAACGGGAGAAGAATTTATTTTTCTTAAACCAAGAATGCCACAAAGAACATGTCGATTAATGAGCCATGCTCATAACGTGAAGGGCACCTTTTTCAAAAAGCCATTTACGGATTTCTTTTCAGTCCCAAAAGCTTTACCACTTCTATAGAAGGCAGGGAATTGAACTGCAAAATTCGGGACAGTAATTGAGACCACTAGTTCCCTTCTCTGAAGTGCTGGGAACTGTACTTTTCCAGATAGTTATTGTTGATGCTGTCAAGTTTCCTATAGTACTTTAATAATTTCAAATGGACTCTTGTGGTAATAGAGGGGAGATTGACTTCTGGTCTCAGAAATGCAGCAGGAGATGCTTCAATTGGAGCAAAGTCAAAATGACCCAAAACGACCCAAAGTTTGTTTTCTTTTGTAATGGAAGCTTGAAGTGGCATTTAGATGGGTCCATTGTAGGCAAATCTCTATTTTGTATTCAGATGCCACTCACTTATTCCCGCCCACCGCAATCTACTCAGCATGGAAGGCAAATTAGTTTTGTTGGCAGCAGGGGATGATTTGGACACAAGTCCTTTTTCGCACAAATCACCAAAAACTCCTCCATTTTATCCTGACCACAAGCCTATTAAGTTCGACTGACGGTATGGGACTGGACAACAGTTCCCCTTTGACCTTCCATAGCAAAGTGGGGATTCACACCTGGGTTCTCCTCAATCCTAATCTGAAACTCTAACCATTGCTCTGCACTGGACATTCTGGGGTGGTGGTTGTTGAACAATAGGGAGGATCCATGACTGGGTGAGTCATACAAGTCAAATGGTTATCAAGTTGCCCATTGGTGAGTCATACAAGGTTACCAAGTTGCCCATTGGTTGTTGCCAGGACTCACCCCAATGAATCCTCCCTGAAAGGCCAAAGCAAATTTGGGAAGGGCACAAGGGAGGCCAGCCTCCAGGTGGATCCAGAGGTTCCCCTGGAATTATAGTTCATCTCCAGACTACAGGGATCAATTCCCTTGGAGAAAATGGATGCTTTGGAGGGTGAACTGTATGGTATTATATCCCACTGAGGTCCCTGTTCTTCCCAACCTCCACCCCCAAATTTCCAGGAGTTTCCCACTGGATCTGGAGTTTCCCAATCTGGATTTCCCTACACCCCCCCCCCCCATTTCCCACTGGTGGCCAGAGGGGACTTGGCAATCCTAAAAGGCAGTTCTCCCTACCTGTTCTATTTATTGATAGAAACCAAGACTTGAAGGCTGGCAGTACTGTTATAGTTGCCTTGTAATGGCCACTGAGAGCATTTGTTTCTTAAAGCTGTAGGCACTGCTTCTGTCATTTTGGAGGTTTTGGCAATCCCCAAGGGATTTTTTTAAAGATTTTGTTTTACAAACCTTAGACTGTTTTCAGATTTGTTGAAGTATCTATCCTGCCCGTTAATTGCTCCTGTTTCTAGATTTAAATGTCTGGCCACACTGAGAATTAGATACATAAAGACTATTAGTGCTGAAGATATGTGGCTTATGTTTCTGACATCTGTGTGTAACTTATCTTTAAATATAAGATTGAGACAAAATATTGTACAGATGGCTAAAATTACATCTCCAGCTTCTAAACTATGTTGGAGATGAAATAAACAGATTGGATCCTTTTGCCATATTTGTAGGATATATTCTATCATTAAAACATTTGGGTATAATGTATTTTTTGATATGCCTAATAAAGGTCTGTTGAAGTTGAAGTTGGTATAATGTTTTTAGTATATTGGAGGTAATAGTAAATTGCAAAACCTCACATAACCCCCAAATACAAAGGAAGTAAAAAGAGACAGTAAACATAAAGAATCTCTGTGTATAATAGGTAGAATACTGCTAGCAGAGAAGTAAAGGATGATTGAGGGATTGGAGCACCTTCATTATGAGGAGAGACTACAGCGTTGGGGACTCTTTAGTTTGGAGAGGAGACGTCTGAGGGGGGATATGATTGAAGTCTATAAAATTATGCATGGGGTAGAAAATGTTGACAGAGAGAAAGTTTTTCTCTCTTTCTCACAATACTAGAACCAGGGGGCATACATTGAAAATGCTGGGGGGAAGAATAAGGACTAATAAAAGGAAACACTTCTTCACGCAACGTGTGATTGGTGTTTGGAATGTGCTGCCATATGAGGTGGTGATAGCCACTAACCTGGATAGCTTTAAGAAGGGCTTGGACAGATTTATGGAGGAGAAGTCGATCTATGGCTACCAATCTTGATCCTCCTTGATCTGAGATTGCAAATGCCTGAGCAGACCAGGTGCTCAGGAGCAGCAGCAGAAGGCCATTGCTTTCACACTCTGCAGATGAGCTCCCAAAGGCACCTGGTGGGCCACTGCGAGTAGCAGAGAGCTGGACTAGATGGACTCTGGTCTGATCCAGCAGGCTCTTTCTTATGTTCTTATGTTCTTATGTTTTTCCCACCAAAAATGGAAGTAAGGTCTGGTTTATTGTATTTATGGACAAGTTAATGGCATGTAAACAACTGTGGGGAGAGAAGCTATATTTTCAAGAAATACTGATCTCCAGTTGATAACCTTTTATTTTGTTTTGGAATAAGATCAAGCTACCTGATTATATAAGAAATGGCATTTTGTTATGTTTGTGTCATTTGTATTTTACTTTGTATATTGAGCTGATATTGTGTGTACATTTTAATGTTTGGAGAGGATATTTGAGTTATATATTTCTAATTTGATGTATTTATATATTTATAATTTTTTTTCCCAAATAAGAATGTGCAGCATTGGGATCAATAGGGTTACCAGCTCTGGGTTGGGAAACTCGTGAAGAGGGAAGGGTTTAGCAAGAAGAAGGACTTCAAAGGCCACAGAATCCACCATGATGCCACAGATTCCACCATGAATTGATCTCTGTCATCTGGAGATCAATTGTAATCCCAGGAGATTTCCAGACACGACCTGGAGTTTGGCAACCCTAGGAATTTATCTGGAAATAGGGATGGCTGTAATGCCTCACTTGTGGGAGGAGAAAGAGGTCTGTCCAAAAGTGAGTGTGCACACGATAGGAAGATGCACAGGTGTTCTGAAATGATGTGCTTACTGTCAGGAAGTTTATGTGGAATCTCTTTTCCTTCACCTTGAACCCATTACTCCTGGTCCTAGTCTCTGGAGCAGCAGAAAACAAGCTTGCTCCCTCACCAACATGACATCCCTTCAAATCTCTAAACATGGCTATCATGTCACCTCTTAACCTTCTCTTCACCAAACTAAACATCCCCAGCTCCCTAAATCTCTCCTCGTAGGGCATGGATTCCAGACCTTTTACCATTTTGGCTGCCCTCCTCTGAACCTGTTCCAGCTTGTCACTATCCTTCTTGAATTGTGGTGCCCAGAACTGTACACAATGTTCCAGGTGAGGTCTAACCACTGCAGAATACAGAGGTACAGAATAGAAAGGTCTTCTTTGAATGCAGAGAAAGTACCTTATTCTGAAAGGGTGCCTTGGGGAATTGTTTCACCACAAAGACTCAATCGTAAGCTGTTTACACACATTTTATATACTGTTGCTAGAATTCTGCTAAGCCAGAACATCCCCTTGTTTCATATAAGGTCAGCCTTTAGCGGTGCCCTTACCTAATTGGTTTAATTACAGTGGCTCAGCATAAAATTCCGGGCACACGTTCTATTGGAAGTAAAGCAGGGGGGAATTTTTTTTTACTGGTTCCTAGCTGAAAACAGTGGTTTGTTCGATTCTCCCAATCCGAAGGCTGTTGCTGTGGACTGGCAGCATAGTTGCGAGATAACAGAATACCAATGTGCTGCCAGCAGGCAGGGGCGTAGCCGGGTCTGACCCCCCCCCCCCCGGGCAAAGTGGGTGACAAGCACAAGCGTGGTCAGGTCACAGTCCAATGGGTCAAGGAGAACCAAGGAGCAGGCTAGGAATCAACGAAGAACCAGGCACACAGCGGCAACAGGTAACATACTTGTTGCACCCAGGCAGAAGTAAACTCACAGCAAGGTTTATAGAGAAAGCCTTGTTCAGGGGGCTGGGATTCTGCGAGGAGTTAGTCCTCATCAGATGCAGAGACTTCTAATCTCCCATACCTTGCTGCCAAACGAGCACTCCTTCTGTGCTTCTGCAGTAGCAGCCTCTGCTTCTGCCTCCTAAGCACAGCTGGCTCATCACTGGGTTCCCTATGAGGATCTTTAGGCTCCTCCACCTGTATGTCATTAGGCAGGGAAAGACTGGGCATTGGCTCTGCTGCCTGGTCTTCCTCGGGAGCAGCCAACTCTGGCTACTCTGTGTCCTCAGGTTCTGCCTCAGAGTCCTCTGTGTCCTGATAAGTACCATGGGGCTGGCTCATGACAAGCAACTTTGACCATGAGATGGGTAGAGAGAAATCAGAGAAAATGCTTTGTGCAAAGACCGCCATTGCTTACTGATTGATATATAAAAACAGGTCATACAGATATTCTTTAACCCATAACCATGAATGGCCATACATATATATTCATTGCCACTCAAAATAGACTATACTGACTGATAGTGTAATGCCCTGACCTGATAATAAGGCAGCTACATGTGTTCATGCTATGTGCATAAAAAGTTGCAGCTACAATCCCTGGCATTTTTAGTTAAAGACCTCTAGTAACGGACCTGAAAATGGCCTTGGATGACTGACTGTGCCATGTATGCAAGCATGGGATAAGTGGTCCAACGATGGTTTCTTTTGTCTTTCAACAGTCTGAATAGTCCAGCTTACCCTAAGCTCATCAAAGCTTGGAAGCTAAACAAGGTTAGCCTTGGTTAGTACTTGAGTAGGAGACCACGTGGGGAAGACTGGGACTGCTATATGGAGGAAGGCACTGATGACCCACCTCCACTTGTCTCTTGCCTGGAAGGCACCATGGGTAGGGTAGCCATAACTCAGTTGCAACTTGATGGCCTATTCATCTTCTTGGACTTTGGGGCAGTTTTCAAGATTCTTTTATGTTAAGGACTAATCAGTTCCTAGGGGTCTGCAACCTGCGGCTCTCCAGATGTTCATGGACTACAAATCCCATCAGCCCCTGCCAGCATGGCCAATTGGCATCTCAAATTCTGGGATTTCTGTTTTATTTTGCACTCCGTTGCCCTATCACAGTGGTGGCGAACCTATGGCCATGTTGGCAGGAGCTGATGGGATTTGTAGTCCATGAACATCTGGAGAGCCATAGGTTGCAGACTCCAAAGAGTTGGAAGGAGCCTCAGAGGCCTGTAATCCAACCCCCTGTAATCAACCCAGCATCAACCTACATCATCCCAGACAAATGTTTTTCCAGCTGGTGCTTGAAGACTGCCAGAGTGGGGGTGCTCACCCCCTCCCTAGGCAACCGATTCCACTGCTGGACTACTCTCACTGCAAATTTTTTCCCTAACATCCACTCAGTACCTTCCTGCCTGTAATTTAAACCCATTATTGTGAGTCCTCTCCTCAGCTGCCAACAGGAACAGCTCTCTGGCCTTCTCTAAGTGACAGCCTTTCAAATACAGAAGTGCAATCATGACTCCCCTCAACCTCCTATTCTGCAGACTGAACATTTTGAAGTCCCTCGGCCTTTCCTCACCGGGCTCGTTCTTCAGACCCCTGACGACCTTTCCTGCAAAGTTCCCTTTGCCTTCGGTGATGGTATCTGCACAGGGCTAATTGTCCAGAGCAGATAAGCTAGAAATACTGAGAGGTTTCTGTCACCTCTTCCGCGGAAAGATGTGGCGCTGTGCTTTCAAACTGCAGCCTTTTACACTCCTCTTTCTCTCTCTCTCATTTTTTCCCTCAAGGTCTGTCAAAATCATTAGGCCTCATTGAAGGCTATGGTGGCCGAGGTAAAGGTGGCCTGCCTGCTACCCTCTCCCCGGAGGAGGAAGAGAAGGCCAAGGGGCCGCATGAGAAATACGGCTACAATTCCTACCTCAGTGAGAAAATATCGCTGGACCGTTCCATACCCGATTATCGGCCAACCAAGTAAGTGCCCCACTCTTATACAACGTATGTCGGATTCAGACAGTCTATTTGTTTCTTCCAAATAGTTTTATTGGATTTTGAAAATATAAACGTAAAATAAATTCAATTTCTTGACACGGTCCGGTGGACAGAAAGTGAATAAAACAACACCATTTGCATATTTAACTTCTTAATGATAGACGGTCCATTTGATGTGTATGTAACAAAGTTACTGACCTGATGCCAACTCCTCAGAACCGGGGAGCGATTGGTTGGTTGTCTGCTGGCTGTAAACTCCTTCAGATATGTGGTGAACTTGGCTTAGGTTGATTTCAGTCTTGTCCAGCGTCTCGGAATGGTACTAACCCGACTTGGGAATTGGCAGAAGTAAACCACTGTACCCAGAGGTGGGATCCAACCAGTTCTCACCACTTCTCTAGAAGTGGTTACTAATTTTTTCTGAGCGCCGAGAAGGGGTTACTAAAGCAACCTCCCTGCCCAATAGGGACTGGAGGTGCGTGTGTGCGGCGGCGCCACTGTTTGAATCCCACCACCATCGGAACCTGTTATTAAATTTTTTGGATCCCACCACTGACTGTACCCAAGGACGTCGTTGAGAGTCGGTCACAGGTCTACTGGTTGTGTCATTTCAGTGTGACACAAGGTGCGGGATGCCAGCAGACCTTCACACAATCTGCATGCACTTGGCATCGGCTCTGCCCCGGTGATTTGTGAGCATGACTTTTCAGCACTTTCCCGACACAAAAACAGAGCTTGTGCACATATAGTTTTGTGTGTCATTAGGTCCTGTGCTCACAGACTGAATGCACAGAGATGGGGAATGTGGCCAGTGCGTTCATTCCTATTCCTCCTCTATGCACACTATTCCCCCCCCTATACACACACACACACACACACACACACACACACACACACACACACACACACACACACAGAGAGAGAGAGAGAGAGAGAGAGAGAGAGAGATTTAATTGTCTCATTGGGCTGGTCTCATTGTCATGTGGGCAGAACTTCATCCCACCTAAGAAAAACTTGAGGGAAACCTAGGGTGGGTAGAAGGATGATGTTCATGACAACTGGAGTTGATCCTGCCACGTCAGCATGGTAAGCCAGTGTGGTGTAGTGGTTAGAGCACTGGACTCTAGCTTGGAGAACCAGATTTGGTTCCCCGCTCCTCCACATGAGCAACAAACTCTAATCTGGTGAACTGGATTTGTTTCCCCACTCCTCTACATACAGCCTACTGGGTGAGTCACCATTCTCTCATAACTCTCTCAACCCCATCTACCTCATAAGGTGTCTGTTGTGGGAAGGGGAAGACAACTGTTAGCCCCTTTGAGACTACTTAAAGGTCGAGAAAAGCGGAGTAAAAAACCAAGTCTTCCTCTCCACTTGAGCAAATGTGGACGCATTTCTTCAGTCTAAGGTGTCTTCCCCTCCAACTTTAGCAACTCTTACTTTAAATAGTAGTGGGTGCCCTGGAGGCCTCCTTAAATTACCCCAACCATGCCTTACTACCATAGAGTTTTAGTGTGGGAAGCTTCTTCGGGAGGCATAGGCTGAACTGCACCAAGTAGCATGGTGGGTTCTCCCTCCCCAGGCTTAGATGTCACTATAAAGATCAATTAACACATTATAACACATGTTTTCCCCAACTGGACTTTGCACAGATGTGTTCTGGAAATTCTCAGCTGCATGCAGCTCAATTTGGTTTGGGATTGTGGCACGCAAGGAGATAGTTTCCCAATCTCCTGCCCCATGTCGTTGTCCCAACTAGAAATGGCCTGGAGAGGTGCTGTTTATTCACTGGGAAACTTACATGTACTGATGTCTTCACCTGTGGGGCAAACAGCAGCTCTCCTTGACCCACAGTTCAGGAAAACAGTGAGGGAAAGCTGAAACTCTTATTTACACACTGTGCTCTTAAACCAAATTGAGCCAGTACATGCTTAGGAATGAGAGTTACCGGCACTACCTGGGCAAATGCTGGAAGACTTTGAGGATGGTGCCCGGGGAGCGTGGAATTTGGGAAGGTTGCAATGTCACATCTGATGATGCTCTAGGAATTCCCCTTAATCTCTATGGCAAAGATAATGGAAACACGGAGAAATTCCTAAAGCTCCACTATGGAGTTTCCTCCATTTTTTCCCCTGCGCTTCAGTTTCTCAAGGCTGTGGGATTGGGGTCAGGGTTGTACCTGCTGTGGAGAGGCAAATGGCGAGCTAACTGCGAATTAAGTTACCAACTGGGGAATTCCACATGTACATCTAACTCAGAGTTCCCTGTGGCAGCCGTGTACGTGCTGCATGGATTTTGTAATGTATGGGTTAAGCCACACATACTTTGGTGTGTACACATCTCTTTCACATGCACTCCACAGATTTCTGCTTGTAACAATAATGCAAGCTTTGAATCAAAATTTCATTTGGTGCAATACAAAAAAAACCCTCTACAATGAAACCTTCACTTTAGCTATTATCTCCTTGTAAGTGTAGCAAGGTAACACTCATAACCTTTCTTCACCTTCTAGCAAGGCCTTGAGTATCTGTCATCAGAGCTCTTTGTCAAATACATAGTTCATCTCTCAGAGAGGAAGAGAAACGGAGAGACAAACATACAATTGCAACTGAGAAATAAATTTCAGGTCTAGAAGCACGGGGTTTCATAATTAGAGCCACAGTCACAACAGTAAATTGGATCCTACTTCTCTGTAGGTGCTTATGAGATGGCCGGATTTTGACTGCGGTTGCATATTGATGAGCGTTTGTGTAGAGCAGGCGGCTTCAAACTATAGCCCTCCAGATGTTCATAGACTACAATTCCCATCAGCCCCTACCACCATGGCCAAGTGGCAGGGCTGATTGGAATTGTAGTCCATGAACATCTGGAGGGCCATAGTTTGAAGATCCCTGTGTAGAGTGACAGTTCAGTTAAAACAGATCCACAATCTTATTAAGCCTGTGGACCCTTTTGGAACTTCGAGGCCAGAGCATGGGGGCTGCCACCAATGGCTGCCAGAGAGGGAAGCGCAGAATGGCCACCAAAAGGTGCCGGGGCCAATCACAACGGGCTGGGAGGTTGTGAGCATCTTATAGCAGAGATGGTCTCTAGGGTTGCCAGCCCAGTTCCAAACATTGCTGGTCGCATTTGGAAGCTGGAAATGACATCTTCATGCTGCGTGACTTATTGCCAAATCAACACACGCAGCTTATGAACTAGAGCCTTTCACAATGTGTGACAACAGAGAGATTGGGTTGAAAGAGTTTTAGTCATCTTTGTTCGAGAAATGCAGATATTACGTGGGCATTCCTGTTTTCATCCATGATGGGTTGGAGACGTTAACTCAAGATGTGAGTCCCTTGGAAGCGTTGACTGGGAATGTGCATCCCCCGTTGAGTACAGAACTTCTCCATTTCCAAATGTTGCAAGAGAGGGGTTGTTTCTGCACAAGTCATGTAAAATGTCCCCCCAAATAACCCAATTTTTGTTCAAACTCACCCCCTTGAAACAATTCCTGGCCCGCCATTTTCTGTTCTTCCCTGTTTTTTCCCAGTGCGTGGACAAATCAATGCTTCTATGCTTTGCAGCTGCAAATTCCCTGAGTCTTCAGTAGTCAATGCTGTGAAGATGAAATCCCCCCAAATCTTAAAAACGCTCTGAAATGCTCCAAAAACAGGGCAAGGAGCTTCTGCAGACAAGGAGAGAGCTCACAAAATGGTGCTCAGTGCAGGGAAACCAGAGAGGCTGGAAAACATGAAACCTTTTTAAAAAAACGTTTCAGCCAAAAGAATCGCTAGAAAAGAGGATACATTTAAGATGTTTTGAGGTTGCAAATAAAATGTTTTGGGGGGAAACAATGCAGAACTCCACATGGTTTATTTCCTGCCCCAAAACATTTTGATCTCTGTGTGGAAAGGGTCAGAGACTTATTTAGGGAGACGATTTTGGAGCATGGCTGAAAGAGAAATGCTTCAAGCGCCAGGGCACAGTGAGGAAAAGTCTGGCATGGTTTGGCTCCCTTCACGTACATGCTCCATTTTTGTTTAAAGAGAGACTTCAGCTCAGCCCACACATCTGTGTTTTCAGCATGGCTGGGTTAACTCATGCTTGAGAATTACCCTATTATTCCTGTCCACTCCCACCTGTCACGGTTTACCAAGTGCCTCATTGTGCAGGTGAAAATTATAACTGGCGATATAATAAGAAAAATGTCTCTGGTGTCTCTGAAAATGGGTAGGAAGGATCCCACAAATGGTAATACAATCCTTGACAATTTCATCCCAGTTGGATGGGAGCACGGAGATCATCAGAAACTCATTTCCCATGGAAACAAAGGACAGAATATTTTTAAAAAGTAACATACATTACTTCCATCTCAATTATTATTTCATCTTCTAGACCAGGGGTAGGGAACCTGCAGCTCGAGAGCCGCATGCGGCTCTTCTGCCCTTGCACTGCGGCTCCACGAGCCGAGCCACCGGCTTCATCCTTGCCCGCCCTGCAGGCAGCAGGACGGGCGCACCAATTGCCCGTGGCCGGCTGGGCAGCGCTGCAGGTTTCCCCTCTCGCCTGCCTTGTTCGAGCGGGGCGGGCGCTTTCCCGGCAGCCGGCAAGGCCGAGCCGCTGGCCCCATCCTTGCCCACCCTGCAGGCAGCAGGGTGGGTGCATCCATGCGCTTCTCAGAATGAGTGGAGTAAAAGGTAAAAAACCCCAATATATACAGTGTTATCTTTATTTTAAATGTCAAAAATTATTTGCAGCTCCAAGTGTTTTCTTTTCCCGTGAAAAACGGGTCCAAATGGCTCTTTGAGTGTTAAAGGTTCCCTACCCCTGTTCTAGACCGTCTCAAATTCTGGGATTTCGGTTTTATTTTGCACTCCGTTGCCCTATCACAGTGGTGGCGAACCTATGGCACGGGTGCCAGAGGTGGCACTCAGAGCCCACTCTGTGGGCACGTGCAACAGAGTCCCCCCCCCCACACACACACACATCTAGGCTGGCCTGATCCGCTGGGCTCGATTATTAGCATTAAACCTAAGACCTAGTTTTGGGGAAGCAGTGTAGGTAACCATGTTAAGCGCTGTTAAACCCCACTGATTTTCATGTGAAGAACTAAAGCGCGATCCTTTACCTGGGAGTAAGCTCGGTTACTGGCAATGGGGCTTGCTTCTGAGCAAACCCTCCTAGGGTCGTGATTCACCTGTTGGAAGAGTTGCGCAGTTGCTTCAAAGCAAAGCCACCGACTATCACCAAGCTTACTCCCGAGTAATACACGCCTCGGAGCCAACCGCTTTTTCTAAACTAAAACCTCAGCATTCAGGTTCCATTGCCATGTTGGCACTTTGCGATAAATAAGTGGCTTTTGGGTTGCCATTTGGGCACTCGGTCTCGAAAAGGTTCGCCACCACTGCCCTATCAGAAAGGAGAGATTGTGCATTAGCAGTACCGTCATTATGTATGATTTATGACTGGAAAATGTTACTGTTCACTTTTTGGGTGATTGTACTGTATTGATATTATTGATTGCGAGCTACCTTAAGGCTGCTTTGGCAGGGCAGAGGGGGGGGGAATATAAATATAAATAAATAAATAAATATTAGTGGAGAGTATGTTTAAAATTACTGCAATGAGCAAAACCAGGGAAAATGTTTTGAGCTCTTCACTGTTCTATAGATTGCAACATGTTTTGATAATTTCATGGAATATTTTTTTCGAAAAAAAAAATCAGTTTAAAATGGTTAACTCGGATATCTTAGATGCAAGTCTAAGGGGTTTAGCTTTAATGGGTTTCAAATTGCTGCATTAGCAAGGAAAATGGTTAAAAAACCCCTCTGGCTGAGGAGCGTTCCAGACTGTGCATTAATTTAGTCTGCAAACACACAGAGACTAATACAAATTGCTAGGCAATTTAGCAAGCTCACAGATTCAGGGGCGCACGCCAGTTTTGCTGTGTGCTCATTTCTGAGCTGTCATTTGCTTAAAAGGGAGGAAAAAAAGACGAATACACTTTTTTTTCCTGTACAAAACACTTTGACCTTTTTCTTGAACTAAGCAGTAATCCAACAGGAACATGCCACCAAAAAGAACCCATGCTTAAATTTCAGCAGAACCTCAGCTAACTTTAGAACTGGTTATAGAAGCGATTATTTCTTCACAGGTAGCGATGGCTGCTCAGTAAGATGGATAGAAATGAGGTCCAGAATGTTGAAGAAGGAATGGAACCTCCATATTCAGAGATAGCATATCTTTGAATATCTGTTGCTGCGGGGCAACAGTGGCAATGGTGAGCTTTGGCCTCTGGAATCCGCTTCTGGTAATTTCAGGAGACCTGGTTAGTCTAGCGCAGGGATGGCGAACCTTTTCGAGACCGAGTGCCCAAATTGCTACCCAAAACCCACTTATGTATCGCAAAGTGCCAACATGGCAATTTAACCTGAGTACTGAGGTTTTAGTTTAGAAAAAACAGTTGGCTCTGAGGTGTGAGTTACTTGGGAGTAAGCTTGGAGGTAGTCAGTGGTAGTCGGTGCGTTACTTGGGAGTAAGCTTGGTGGTAGTCGGAAGATGACAAGCCCCTTCCCCCTGCCCCCAGGGTGGATGGGCCTCAACCTTTTGGGCTGCGTAAGCTTATTGGGACCTATTGAGGTTTCTCGATGACAGGGAGGCTTTTTGGCTTTGTGAGCCATCCCATGCCGCAGGGAAGCGGCGGTCAGATGCAGCCACGGCACCGTGGCTCGGCGCCCAGCTTGTGTATGTGGCTGCCCGACTGGCTTGAGTAGTATTTGTAAGGTAGGAGGCCTTCGGGTGGTCTTTTTACATTAAATTAAACCATTGCGAGAATTTTGTCTGGGTAATGGACGATCTATCTTTTGCCACATTGCATTGGAACATCCACTCTTGGACTGCAACTCCTGGTAGAGGAGGATCTAGTGAGCCAATTGTGATAGGATACCAGTTAATAATGCCTTTAAAATGGGATGACCAGGTTGAATTTTCTTGTGATCATCTTGAAACATTGTTTGGACAGCAAATGCCTTAACAGTTCAGGTGCTTGGGAGCAACAGCCGCAGAAGGCCATTGCTTTCACATCCTGCATGTGAGCTCCCAATGGCACCTGGTGGGCCACTGCGAGTAGCAGAGAGCTGGACTAGATGGACTCTGGTCTGATCCAGCTGGCTTGTTCTTATGTTCTTAAATTGGTGGTTGCTATGTGCCGTGATCGGGCAGCAGAAAAGGGTAATCCGGGTGCCACCCGATGTATGATCCAGCAGCCTTAGGTGTTTCGTTTTTGTTTATTTGTTTTTGCAGTGTTTCATTAACCGATGTAATGTAAAGTGGGGGAGCTGCCAATGCAACCAAGAGGTAATTTGCATGTGGTCCAATTCCAGAATTGGTTTTAGAAAACCACTTGCTGAAATTGGAATGGACTACAACACAGAGCAGGGTAAGATACCAGTGTAATGAAAAGAACCACAGGGGGACCATCTATTCTCATCCCTTTAAAACAGAACCTCATTCAATCTGGTATGCTTGATTACCTTTTCAAATATGACTGTTGAAGTTTGGAAAGCCATAAGCTTCATCCGATGCAGTGTAATGGTGGAGCCTTCTAAACACACAACGCAAAGCAAATGTGAGGTGTTATATTGTTCTTCCTCACTCCTTCCTTCCTGAAATGGTACTTTCCCTCCATGTTGTGGTTTCCCTTAGAATCTTTTGTTCTATTTATTTAGTTCATTTTTATCCCAATCCCCCCCCCATAAGGTGCTCAGGATAGCATTCATTGGACTTCCTTCTGCCATTTTGCTCTCACAACAACCCTGTGAGGTAGGCGAAGCTGAAAGGGTAAAGCCACCTCATGAGCTTCTGTGGCAGAATGAGAATTCAAAAGTGGAACTCACAGATCCTAATCTAACACTCTAATCCATAGGTGTCAAGCTCGTGGCCCTCCATATGTTATGGACTACAGTTCCCATCATCCCCTGCCAGCATCATGCTGGCAGGGGATGATGGGAACTGTAGTCCATAACATATGGAGGGCCACGAGCTTGACACCTGGGCTGAGTCTAATCACTATGCTATGCTTGTTCTTGGGGCCATCATGACTCACTCTTTATTTAGTGTATTTACTTTTCATCTGCCATTGAGTCTCAAGGCAGATTACACCTCTCCTCCATTAATTTGTCTAATAATTCCCCCCTTGAAGTCACTAAGGCTGTTGGCCACCCTTGTCCTTTGTTGAAGTGGATTCTGTATATTAACGATGTGCTGCGTGAACTTTGAAAGGAAATCCTTCGAGGACTTCTGGTGGAACGGCGTTTTGATCTGGTGGAGCCTTTTGTGAGCTCCCAGACTACACGTTGCTGATAGGGGCTACTTTGCCAGCTGGAGAGCAAGTTTTTCTTAGCTCTTGCCTCCCCAGATATTGGGCACCTTGAGCTTGACAGGTGGACTGGAAGGGTCCGGATTTTAGACTCACTAGTTCTGAGAAAACCCCAAATCAGCAGTGTGAGTGAGGCGTTGTGTTCTTGGGAACAACCTCCCCCCCCCTCCTTTTTTGCTTTTCTTATCGTTACTCCTTTCTTTCCCTCCTTATCTTCTCTCTTTTTTATCTTTTTTATTTTTCACTAGCAAGTGGCGGGTGGGGGGGAGAGAGAAAATAAATCTCTCCACATTTGCTTGCCAGTTAATTTCATTGGGCGCTAAACTGAGAACATAGCACAATTTTCTGGCAGAACAATATGTGTGAAAAGAGAACAGCCACTCGGGAAGAACTTTGAAGGCACTGTTTGCAAAATGCCAGTTTAGCAGGCCGGTGCCTCTCTTGGCTCTCTCGGCGGGTACATTGGCCGATTATCCCCGCCGATTATCCCCACCCTCGCCCCACTTTGGCACAAAAAGTCGCGCCTGAAGAGCTCTCGCTTTCACTGTGGAAAGTGAGAAGCTCGTGCAGCGCAAGAGGAAGCGTGTCGGGACGAGAACTCTTGCCCCAACGCGCCTCCTCTCTCAGCGCACCTCAAAGAGGGAGCACTTCTTGCCCCAACTTATTGTTTCTGGTCCCACTGCGCACCCCAGTACTGGTGAGTACCAGTTACCAGTACAGGATTTAGAGCAGTGGTGGCGAACCTTTGGCACTCCAGATGTTATGGACTACAATTCCATCAGTCCCTGCCAGCATGGCCAAGGGGCTGATGGGAATTGTAGTCCATAACATCTGGAGTGCCAAAGGTTCGCCACCATGGAGTTAGAGTAATCAGCCTTTATCTCAGCCAGTGAGCTGAGGGAGACCCAAGGTAGTGCTCATTGGTGGGGGACTGGCAGTGGTGGGATTCAAACAGTGGCGTAATGCCAATGGGGCTGGGCAGGGCACGACAGGGCCTGGCTAGGCATTCTGGGGGCGGGGCACTCCTGGGCGGGGCTGTGGCAAGGACGCAGGGCGCGCGCGCCCCAGGTGCAGTTCCCCTTCGCCCCACCTCTAGATTCAAATAATGACTGTTTAAAGCATAGATGTCAAACTCGCAGCCCTCCAGATGTTATGGACTACAGTTCCCATCATCCCCTGACAGAGTCATGCTGTCAGGGGATGATGGGAACTGTAGTCCATAATATCTGGAGGGCTGCGAGTTTGACATCTGTGGTTTAAAGTATTAGAAAAGCAATATACCGAAAGGTAGTGTATTATTTCTTTTTTATATATAATTATATTGATTGATTTTAAATAATAACATAAGGAGAGAAACCAAAAACTGTTTACAATTGTTAACATATTACAAACATATCTAATTGTCTATCTCTCTCAACCCCCCAACTAAAACATCCTATATTGCCTCCCTCCTTCCCATATTTCCCTCCCTCCCTACTTTCTACTTCCCCTTCAGATTCCTATAACTACTTTATCTATTCCACTTTAAAGTAAACTAACAGAGAGGGAGAGATCCAAAATCCTTAATCTAAAAGTATAGTTTAAACTCCTCTCTTTCCAATATAAATTTCAAGGGAAAAAAAGAAAATGAAAAATCTTTACCTATAATACTTTCCCAACCTTTATACCAATGAACAAAAAAAATAGAATTACTATATATTGTATTATTTCATACAGTTCATACAGACGTGGGGGGGTGCCATGGGGGGCAGGGGGCCCTGGGGGGCGATTTTGCATCCCCCACTTGAAGAGATTTGTTGTACCCAGGGACAGAGATTACCCCCTTGTCCCTAGTGGAGTTAATCATTAATAACCAGTTCTCCGAACTGAGAAAAATTTAGTAACCTGTTCTACCGAATAGGTGCGAATAGGCTGCATCCCACCTCTGGGGACTGGGTTCTAATGATGTCTTTCTTCTCTTGGTGCCCAGGCTAAATGGTGGTTGGAGTCTCCCTGCTTTGGGGTTTGGGTATAAAGGCAGAATTCTGATCTCCAAGTGACAATCTCCATTTTTTCTGGAGGAAATTATTGCTTTGGAAGGTTGGTTCTTATGGCATTATCCTGGTCTCCATCTGGGCCAGGCCCTTTACAGCCCTGGCCCCTGCCTGGTGGAACACTCTACCACCAGCTGTCCGGGCCCTGCGGGATCTTGGAGAGTTCCGCAAGGCCTGTAAGACCGAATTGTTCCACCGGGCTTTTGGGGGGACCAGCCGCTGATATGTGCCCCCTCCTTTTGCTCTCCCGTACACTCTGGGCCCAAAACAACCATGGGGCCCTCTGCTCCCCTTCCTCCTTTTCTGGGAGGATTTCTATGAGTTTTTAGTCGGACACCAATACATTTGTATTCTTTTGCATAAATTTGATTGTCTTGAATGAGGCACTGTTTAATGGGGTTTTAATGGGGTTTTAATGTTATGATTAAGTGGAGCCTATCTTATTGTAACTTGTATTTATTTATTTGCTCCAACACTGGTCTGTTTTATTCATGTTATTCGCCGCCCAGAGCCCTTTGGTGGAGAGGCAGTATATAAGAATGAATGAATGAATGAATGAATGAATGAATGAATGAATGAATGAATGAATGAATGAATGAATGAATGAATGAATGAATGAATGAAATGCTGAGATCTGTCCCCTCCCCAAAAATGTACCATTCTAGGCTCTACTTCCAAATCTCCAGGAATTTCCCAACCCAGAGTTGGCAACCCTATTTGGTGCCAGTCCCTCTCAGGTTCAGTGGTCAAGTTATGACATAGCCTGAGACAGTTTTAGGCCCTTTCCGCACATGCAGAATAATGCACTTTCAATCCACTTTCAATGCACTTTGCAGCTGCGCGGAATAGCAAAATCCACTTGAAAACAATTGTGAAAATGGATTGACAGTGCATTATTCTGCATGTGCAGAAGGGGCCTTAGTTTGTGGTCTTTCATATCACCTGTTGCCTGATCCTTTTATCTGGAGATGCTGGGAATCGAACATGAGACCTTCTGCAGCAGACTCACAGCCACATCAAGGAAACAAGGCGAATAGAACTCGGCTTGGCTGATGAGCTGCATAATAACCAGGTATTACTCTGAGCTACCATTTATTATAACTCAGCTGCTGGCTCTGCTGCTACAAACCCTATCAAAAGTTCTGTCATTTCGTCTGCAAACATATTTGTTCAGAGTGAGGAATATTGACTTAGTAGCTCATAAATTAAATACAACTGATTTCCCTATTGATAATTCTCTTTGAAAGATGGCAGATGCAAGGGAATAAATAAACCACAAAACAAAATATGCATCTAAATCAAAGAATCACAGAATCACACTCAGTTTAGAGAAGAAACGGGGAATGGGGACGAAGCGCTGTGAACATAGTTTTGACGGTTGCCTTCTTCTTTTTTCCTCCCGCATCTTTTCAGATGCTTTCCATAATCGTGTGCAGCTCAATTAATTTTTGGGTTGATCTTCTCTTTTGTGTGGAGGAAATTAATCAAGCGTTCTTCAACCTAGCCGCTTTAATCGAGGCAATAACTTACGCGCTCAGCATGAATGGAAAATTTTAAAAAGAGGGTTGTTGTTTTCTACGGAGCATCAAAGGCAGACAGACGAGTGATCTTTGCAGATTTGGGGGAAGAGACGGTGGATAAAAGCTTGATTTTACCACAGGGCGTTTGATTCCATTTGGCAAGGTGACAGCGGTACTTACCCACAAACAACTGAAAAAATAGTATTTAGTTGCAGAAGGTCAAAGAGACATGATATTCAGAGAATCTTATGCTCCACCCTTTCTGTGCCTCGTTGCACACAAATCCCCCAAATTGTTTCAAAAACATTTTCAGTTTCCTCCCTACAACAATGTATGTCATCACTTACCCTCCCGAAACGAGTCCTGGCTGTCATTACATGATCGCCCCCTTTTTTTGCCATGCCATGATTCCCTCACCCACCTTGCAGGGTGTTTGTTGTGGGGGGGGGGGGAAGGGAAAAGAGATTGTAAGCCCCTAGTCTCCTTACAGGAGAGAAAGGGGGGATATAAACTCCTCCTCTTCTTCTTTTCTTGTTCTTGTTCTTGTTCTTGTTCTTCTTCTTCTTCTTCTTCTTCTTCTTCTAGTATGTTACACTATCCAAGGGAAAAACTATTTGCTTGTAATCACATTATGAGTTCTTTCATGAGTGTACTTACATTCTTCTCTCAGGAGATGTTACTGGATCTAAGGCTGTAAGGGTAGGAGTCAAACACGGGTTGGGAAAGCTGGTGGGAGGGAGACAGCAAGAGGCCCATATCTCATCTGTGTGCAAATCACTTCTTCCAACTTAGAAATTATCCCCTAGTGCTAAGAATCTGCTGCCTCTGATTATAAGCCCTCCCAATTTGAACATTATTCTGGTGTCTAGAGTAAAAACCAGAGAGATTTGGGGAGTTCCTAGAGTGCTTTGACGTTGCTTCTGGGTACTACCGGACGTGATGTTTCCCATGTTTCATGAAGTCACTTTCCACCCACCCACAATTTGGGGAAAAAAGGGGTGCCAAAGACCAGGAGCAGGAGCAAAAGATTGCATGCCATAGCCATATTGCCATAGTAGGAAAACTTTAATAAGACCTGTCTGGCCGGTAAATCAAAAAAAGCGGTTGGCGGAGAGAAAAACACATTTTTCCAGCCATGGTGTTGAGGATTCGGTCTGCAAAGGATGCTAGCAGACTTCAGTGGGCACAGGATATGATTAGCTGGTAAAGATGTGGTAAGTATAGCCAGAGGTGGGATCCAACCAGTTCTCACCACTTCTCTAGAAGTGGTTACTAATGTTTTCTGAGTGCCGAGAAGGGGTTACTAAAGCAACCTCCCTGCCCAATAGGGACAGGAGGTGCGTGTGTGTGGCGCCGCCTCTGTTTGAATCCCCCACCATCGGAACCTGTTATTAAAATTTTTGAATCTCACCACTGAGTATAGTTAAAGGACAGTTGGGGCAATATCTCATCTGAATGCTCCCCCAAAAGTGTTGCGGGCACTTTCGCACATGCAGAATAATGCACTTTCAATCCACTTTCCATGCACTTTGCAGCTGGATTTTACTGGGCGGAATAGCAAAATCCACTTGCAAACAATTGTGAAAGTGGATTGAAAGTGCATTATTCTGCATGTGCGAAAGTGCCCGCAGTTCGGCAGCCAAATCAGAGACAGCTTCAGATCCCAAACATCAAACATAGTTTGGCCTTGAGATACTTTAATTGGAGATAACAGGGGCTGAACTTGGGGAGGTCTTTTATATGGAAAACAGACCTTTTATCACCAAACCATTCTCCCTGTTCTGCTGTCTGAAGCCCTGTTTCGGAGGAGCGGCTCTGAATATTTTCATTGCTCTAGCAGGTTGGCTAAGGGAGTTTGCACCGCATTCATCTGTCTGGGCCCAAGGATGATAAAGCATCTTTATGTTTTAAAAAGCAGTTTAAGAATTCTAGCCCTGTTGTGTGCTAGGTACTCTCGCCCTGCGCCATCTTATATTTTAATACTGGAGATCATTGCAAGATGCAAGGGGGAAGCATTAAAAAAATTTATTAACTTACTAAAGCGGAGCTGCCTGTGTCATGCTTGTTGCAAAATCTGACACGCAGGTGCCTTTTTATCAATTTAACAGTATTTAAAAGAGGGCGAGTTAGCCAAGCCATTTGTCTTGGCAACCGGGGGAACATTTCAGCTGCTCAGATATTAACACCCACAAGTTATGTGAGAGAACAGAATGTCACAGAAGAACTGGCGCATCGGTTAGCGTGGAAAGCCCAGCAAAGATGACGCAGCAAAATCCAATTTCTTTCAAAATAATTTACACATGCATAGAAAAAGGGCTATTATAGGGCGATTTCCCACTGGTGATTAATCCTGGGATAGTCACCCGGAATATCCAGGTTTCCTCACGATCTCCCCACTGCCAAACCATAGAACACAGATCAGTCCCATTTCTGGCGCTGTCCCCCCCCCCCCCCAATCATGGGATTTTCCTGGACCTGCTTGCATATGCACCTTTTTGAAAAAACACTCCAATGGGAGCTAACAGGAGATGGGGGTTACACATTTGAGGGTCCATAATTTTGGCTCCCATGAACCAAACTTCACCAAACCTAGGTGGTATCATCAGGGGGCCTCCTTCTGATGTCACCCAGGTTTTGTGAAGTTTGGTCTAGGGCAGGGGTAGGGAACCTGCGGCTCTCCAGATGTTCAGGAACTACAATTCCCATCAGCCCCTACCAGCATGGCCAATTGGCCATGCTGACAGAGGCTGATGGGAATTGTAGTTCCTGAACATCTGGAGAGCCGCAGGTTCCCTACCCCTGGTCTAGGGAGTCCAAAGGTATGGACTCCCAAAGGGGATGCCCCATCCCCCATTGTTTTAGTGGGAGCTAATAGGAGATGAGGGCTACACATTTGAGGGTCCATAATTTTGGCCCCCATGAACCAAACTTCACCAAACCTGGGTGGTATCATCAGAAGGGTTTCCTAAAGATACTCTGAAATTTTGGTACTGCTAACTTAACAATTGCACCCGCCGATTGCCGATTCTTTTGAAACTTGTTTGTATCTAGATTAAATTTTCAGTGGGAATTCGGCCATAGATTGCAAGAGGATTTTTCTTTGGGCGATTTTACATTTTTGACTTGCAGTTCCAATAATCAGCAAACAGGATCCCACCCCCCACCCCCTGAGTCCACGTTAAACTGAATAACCCAAGTAGGGTTGCCAGCAGGAGTGTATGTACAGAAAATGGCACCTGGGGCAAGCAATGAAATTGTGCTCTTTCCCAAATATTGCACCATCACCTCTTTGCAAAGAATCAGGTTTGGAATGGTGGCAGGTTGGACATGAATCAAGGTAGCATCCCATGTTCAAAACACAGGATGGAGGGTGGCAAAGATGTCCCCAGAACATGCTAAAGTTTCTTTTGGGACTCCTCATAGCCAGGGCCTGGCCCCAGCTCCCCTCTTCACCAGCTCCATCCAGATGTCCAATTTTTTCCTTCTGCATTGAGCAACAGCTCCTCCCATGATGGAAACATTCCTTTTAAAAAGACACATGGAAACAAACAAACACATACATGCATAAGCCTTTACTGGCATCAAAAATATAATCCATTATAATAATTAAAAGGAGACACAGCTGATTAGCATGAAAAATTAATAGAAAAGAGAATAGAAAACAAAATTATATAAATTCATAATTTTTTAAACAATACTTAAAATTAACACTTAATCCTAACAATGCAAAGGTTTATAGCTCACTGTAGGAAACTAGCTACCCTCTCTTACAGATCTGCAGAAGGGCTATTTAATAAAAAGGACTTCAAAACTGCAATAGAGGAGTCGACTCTCAGTGCAAGAATAGGACTTAAGAACATAGCCCAAATCTCAGCGTAGAATGAGCAGAAGAACAAAATATGATGTGGTGTTTCAATAGTTCCTGAATCACAAGGACAGACTCTTTCTGCATCTGGTACTCTGGAAGTGTCCAGAGAGTAGGGCAGATGGCATAGCATTAAAGCAAGCAAAAACATAAGCTCTGCACTGCCTTGGATTTTTTAAGAGGGAATGATATTCAGCTGTATGGCCTGGTATGCTTGGGATTCCCAGACTCAACCGGGAGCATGTCTTAGGCCCCTTCCGCATATGCAGAATGGTGCACTTTCAATGCATTTTGCAGCTGTGCAGAATAGCAAAATCCACTTTCAAGATTGGGAAAGTGGATTGAAAGTGCATTATTCTGCATGTGCAGAAGAGGTCCTAGGGGCAGCACAAATAAGGTTTTGAGCCTCAATATCCAGGTACCCAGAAACAAAATGTCTCTTTACTGTTCCAAATTAAACAATAAATCACAGGGTTGTATTGAGATGGCCATGTGTGTGTCTGTGTTAAGTGCCATCAAATCACTTCGGACATGGCAACCCTATGAATTAATGTCCTCCAAAGTGTCCCATCATTCAGCAACTCCCAGTGCTCTCACTATAGAGCTGCCAACCTCCAGGGGTGAGTGGAGATCTCCTGGATTACAGTTGATCTCCAAGCAACAAAGATCAGTTTACCCCCAAAAAAATGGCCATTTTGGAAGGTGGACTCTGTTGCAATGTTCTAGGAATTTTCACATGTTAACCTTGGTTTCTGCTTATGTTTTCTCCAACAGGTGTAAAGAGCTGAAATACCCTAAGGATCTTCCGCAGATTTCCATCATTTTTATTTTTGTGAACGAGGCGTTGTCAGTCATCCTGCGTTCAGTGCACAGCGCAGTGAATCACACGCCCGCTCACCTCCTGAAGGAGATCATCCTCGTTGACGACAACAGCGACGAAGGTGAGTTGCGTCAATATTTTGCAGGGGAAGGAAAGGATGCGGGACAGTGTGGCGGTATTCACCTGGCGCACTTGGGTATTCACCTGGCGCGCTCATCTCTACCATGTCTGCTGTGAGGAGAGGAGGGGAAGGAGTTTGTCAACTGCTTCGAATCTCCTTACAGGAGAGAAAGGCAGGTATAAATCCAAACTTCTCTTCTTGATTTTGAAAGAGAATGACGCCTGGCCTCTGATTGTAAGCTTTCTCTGCAAACAACTTGAAGGGTTTTTAAACGAGTTCTGAACTGGAACATTGCGTTCAAAATTTATTTATATCTCCCCTCTCTTTCAAAATGGAAATCATCACAAAGAGGGCCAGTGGGATGCAGCGGATAGAGAGCCTGTCTAGGACTCTAGGAGACCCAGGTCGATTCCCCACTTACCATCTGCTGCGCGCTACTCTCACCAAGTAGCACGGGGTCCCGCGGCACTCCCCACTACAGGGGCGGCGACAACACAGCCGCCCCGACGCTACCGCTCTCGCGCCCCCTCAGTGCGCGTCATTCCTGGCTCTCCTCAAAACGGTACCTTTTGATGACCTCGCGCAGAGCCGGAAATGACGCTCGCTCACAGTAGTGCGTAGCAAGGGGGGTCGATGGTAAGTGGGGAAACAACCCCAGTCTAGAACCCCCACTCTTCCATTGAAGCTCCCTGAGTGACGTTGGAGCAGTCGCATGCTTTCAGTCTAACTGACACTACTTTTATAAGCTGCTTTGGGTTCCAATTGGGAAGAAGGGGAGAAATAAATGAAATGTATAGACAAAAGCAGCATTCATGAGGTTTCCTGGCAGGGATTTCTCCTTTCCTGGAATTGATCAGACCAAGACCTGCTTAGCTTTATCAAGGCTAATGATATCAAGCACTTTCCAACTGTGCACTGGGACCAACGTTTTCGCACCTGCTCTTGCAATACAGCGTCAGATTCCCAGGGGGAGGTTCCCCAGAGAAATTCTGTTGCTCGTTGCTTCCAGGGAGATAATAATTTTGCTGAATCGGAAATGGGCTGCTGTTCTGTAGATCAGGTTGCTGTTTCAAGAACCTCAAGTCAGTTTCAGCCAGAAGTGCAGTTTTCTCACCAACACCGAGACCAAGCAAAGGGTTAAACTAATTAAGTTCTGTCCTCGTGCCAATAGCAGCTGCCTCCCCTGTGCTGATGCACTGAATGCCAGCTGCATAGGTGTAAAAATGGGCCATTCAATTGAAGGCATCTTTTTATCAGTTGCAAACAGAATCCGAGTTTTCAGAGCAAAGGTGCCGGGCTTGTAATTAAAATGAGTATTGTCACCAGGAGATATTTGCAAGCCAAGCCCACTGTTTGCAAATGTTGCCCTCACTGCTGTCTGGGACCACCTCCAAATTGTTTACAAGACATTTCTGGGGATGTCAGCGGCAGTGGAAGCAGTGTTGCTGATAACTTGGGATCCGACTGCACAAACCCAGCGAACCAGTAAATTACAACCGTACACCACTTGCGCTTACCGGATTACGCCCATGCAAATATACTTGAAATACTGCTCCATTTTAAATTGCAAGCCACAGCAATTTGATTGGATGGTGCACTTGGTTCTAGGGCAGTGATGGCGAACCCATGGCACGGGTGCCAGAGGTGGCACTCGGAGCCCTCTCTCTGGGCACGCGCACACAGAGTTCGTCATGTGGGGGGGTGGAAAATCACACACACACCCACACACACACACTTCTAAGCTGGCCTGGGCCACTGAGCACGACGTGCGCGCACTGTGGTCAGCAGGGAGGACTCAGCTGGCAGGCCTGGTGCCTGTGCTCCAGGTGGCTGCTGCCGGGGGGGGGGGCGGGGCGGGGCGCAGAGGAGGCAGAGTTGCTAGAGAGGCACAGAGCGGTGCGCAAGGGACTTGCTGGAGGCTGGAGCAGGCTGGCCCCTGCTCGAGCGGGTGGGGCAGAGGAAGAGGGAGCCAACCAGTTTTTTCTAAACTAAAACCTCAGCATTCAGGTTATATTGCTGGATTGGCACTTTGCGATAAATAAATAGGGGTTCGCCATCACTGTTCTAGGGGAAATGGCCAGTGTGATCACAACGAAGTGGGATTTTGAAGGCCTTACCTGTGACAATCCTACCATCTCTCATTTGGGTCTAGCCAGTGGCTTTTTCTACACAGCCAAGATAAAATGTTTGAAGGCAGGAAATAAAACATTTCCTCCGAGGAGTTCTGCAATGTTTTTAGCCCAAAACGTTTTTATTTCCAGCCTGAAAACGTTTTAAATGCCTCCTCTTCTAGCGATTCTTTTGTTGAAATGTTTTCAAAGCATTTTGGCTTGCTGTAAATGTCTCTTTAAAATGCTTCCCACACCTCTCTACAGTCCCCAGACTTCATCTTTAGCACCAATTTCTGAGCTCGCTTTGTTGTCTTGCCTGTTTGGGGTGGGGTGATATCTTCAAGCTTTGGATACATGACCTATGAGGAGTTGCTGTCAGGCCCCCAGAGAAGCTCTTACTATTTTCTTATTAAGTCTCAGTTGTCCATTTAGTTACAATGGATTTAGTTCCTTTTGTATAGTGTTCTAAGGGAGGGAACTTTAGTTAGACCCTGTCCCTTTAAGAAATCCCCCTAGAGCAGTGGTGGCGAACCTTTGGCACTCCAGATGTTTTGGACTACAATTCCCATCAGCCCCTTCCAGCATGGCCAATTGGAGTGCCAAAGGTTCGCCACCACAGCCCTAGAGGCAGTCTTCCTTTCGTTACCCAGTAGTACCCCTATTTATTTAATTCAGTCTAAGGTGCCAGTGGAGTTGGAAGGCTGCAATATCTCTTATGTCTATGGTGTATAGTCTATATGGTGTATAGTCTAAGGGCTATAAAAGTTAAGGTGTTAACAGAAAGCAGAATTCAGATAAAGGACACTGAAGGAATCAAGAGGAAGCCCAGACAAAGTGGACCTTCTTGGAAGGAGTCAGGAAAGGATAAAAGTCTCAAGCTTCAAGTTATTCATGTCAATAAGTACTTTATTTTTGTCAGACCCTGGGAGGAGTCAGGGTCTCAATTCTTCTAGCAATAAATCTTTTTTTAAAAAAACCTGTTACCCCTTGCTTGTGAGTCTCCCACTCTGTTCTGGCTGAGTACAGGGCACCTAAGACTGTTTTACTTGGGGAACAGAACAGTTGCTGCTCAATGCTTTGAAGCATCAAAGTATTGGATCCATGGAAAAGGTTTTTCAAAAGGTGGAACAAGCACAAAATGGTGGCCAGGAATCGTTTTGAGGAGGTGAGTGTGAACAAACAGGAGGAACTGAAAATGTTTTGCAAACGTTTACATCGACTTGTGCAGAAAAAGACCTGTAAATCAGTATATGGACAAGATTTGAAATAACTGGTGCTCTACATAGGGCTTGAGGCAAGCCTAAATTATTGCCAGATCTGACCCAGCAATCTTGTACTGGGGAAAGAGAAGAAGGAAGTCAGAGGCTCATTCCGCACATGCAGAATAATGCACTTTCAAACTGCTTTCAGTGCTCTTTGAAGTTGCGTGGAATGGCAAAATCCACTTGCAAACAGTTGTGAAAGTGGTTTGAAAACTCATTATTTTGCGTGTGCAGAAGGGGCCAAAGATTCCCCCCCAGAACAGCCCACAGAACCAACAGGCAGGGCCTTTGGGTAAGACTGTTGGCCAGTCCAGCTGGGTTTTATTTCTTGACAAAGCTGCAGGAGGACAAGAAACGTGTAGCAATTGTTCTATGTAGGTCAGCTGTTGATAAAGTGCGGTTGGAACAACGACGGAAGAAGATGGAAGATTAGTTCTTCCCATTACCTTGTGGTGCGTAGCGCCTTCTCTAGATAACACGGAACTCAGAGTTACATTTTGAGTCAGGCCCCTAGATTTGAATAGCTTTCCCAAATTGGCACAGGATTGCAATGTGACCTCCCCATTCAAAACCCATTAGCATCCCTAGTTTCGCAGATAGCCTACAGCAAGCAATCTCCAAGTGCTGCTTGCGATCCTGCCATATGCTTACACTCCCGTCTTGCTGAAAACGAAAATCCTTTCGTCATGAATATTACAGAATCTTCTTCTCTTCCCCCCCTTTGGCGAAGAGCCTTCTGTCGTAGACAGGAAAGCCCCGAAGGATTTGTTTAAAAAGGTACTTCAGACACCAACCTCAACTCATTAAGGCCCAAGACTATGTGTACTTTTCCTTCCGTGTAACAGTATTAGCTGTGATTAAAGACGCGCATTATTGTCCCTCCATAACCCACGTCAACAACCACTGGGCTTGTTGATCATCATCAAACAAGGCCGGAAAGAGCACCAGTTTTCAGAAACACGTGTAGTTCACAGGATTCTTGCTTCATTGGTGCTTAGAAGAGTTCAAGGCCAAACCTCGCCCGGTTTGTTGTTCCTGTGCCAGGTTTATTCATTGCTAAAGTGGGTGATGGGGAAGAGCGGGAATGTGGGGGGATTTTTACTTCAGAAGAAGTGAACAGGTGAGGGGAGCTGAGTCCTCTCAGTTCAACTCAGTTGCCGATTACCTACTGCAGGCTGATCCCTGCCCTTGCCCAGTGGAAAGCAAGAAACATGCACAAGGGAAGAGGAAGTATGTCCGGACAAGCAATCTTGCCCCAACGCGCCTGCTTGCTTAGCGCACCACAAAGGGGATGTGTGTTGGGACAAGATTTTTTGCCCGTATGCGCCTCCTCTCTTGGTGCACTGCAAAGAGGACGTGTCTCGGGACAAGGTTCTGGTCCCACCCAGTGGTGGGATCCAAAAATTTTAGCAACAGGTTCCCATGGTGGTGGGATTCAAACTGTGGTGTAGCACCAATGGGGCACGATGGGGGCATGGCCGGGCATTCCGGGGGCGGGGCATTCCTGGGCGGGGCTGTGGCAAGGACGCAGCCATTGCACCGGTCCCTGGGCGGGAAATGAATGCACGCAGGCGCAGGCTGCCACGCACGCCAGAGCACCTCCTGCTAGACTGCTTCAAGTTCTGCACGCTACTGCTGAGAGGAGGGGCGTAACTAAGGCAAAAATCACGTGGCAAAATCACCAATTAGTAACCCCCTCTCGGCACACACAAATAATTAGTAACCTACTCTCAGGAATCTGTGAGAACTTGCTGGATCCCACCTCTGCACCTAACCATTAGGAAGAACTTTCTGACTTTCAGGGCTGTTCGACAGTGGAATTCTCTGCCGAAAAGTGGTGGAGTCTCCATCTTTGGAGATTTTTCAAGAGAGGCTGGAAGGCCATCTGTCAGGAGACCTTTGATTTTGTGTTCCTGCATGGCAGGGGGCTGGACTTGATGGCCCTCGTGGTCTCTTCCAACTCTATGATTCTACGATTCCCAACACAGTGGGACTTTAAACCAGTTCAGCCATAAACATTTGTTTAAATAAAGTGTGGGATCAAAGCAGGCATATTTCAGTCACTTATAAAACGTCAGCACGCTTCAGAAAGAGAAAAATAGTTCTGTTGAATATAGCTATGAAATTTTGCCATACTATCCACACACCCCTTTCTGTGTATCCAGAGTCCTCTCTCCCAATCTACAGGGGTTTTATTTTCTCCAGAATTCTTATCTTGCATTCTTGACGTCCATGGCAACCGGGCAACCTCAACCAATCTTGGCCCTGGATCTCTGAAGGAAAGGTCTAATATCCTCTGAACAGTATGAATAACAAAATAACCCAACATTCCCTGCCTTCCCGTGTCTCAGAAGGTGAAAGATTATCAGAGCAATAGATCAGCCAATACCTGTCTCCACTGGGGTTTTCCTCAGCCATAAACTTTAGCAGTTTAGCAAAAAAAAAGAATTTCTCTCTATCTATTGTCGAAGGCTTTCACGGCCGGAATCGCTGGGGTGCTGTGTGGTTTCCGGGCTATATGGCCGTGTTCTAGCAGCATTCTGACATTTCGCCTGCATCTGTGGCTGGCATCTTCAGAGGAATGAAGATGCCAGCCACAGATGCCATCCTCTGAAGATGCCAGCCACAGATGCAGGTGAAACGTCAGGAGAGAATGCTGCTAGAACACTGCCATACAGCCCGGAAACCACACAGCACCCAAATTTCTTTCTATCCTTTATTTTTTTGTGGCTGCCGCCCCCATATATTCCAGTTTGGTCCTTAGAATGCAGTCCTTAGAATGCCAGGTAGGAATGTCAGGCTCTAGGTAGGACCTGGGGACCTGCCCCCCCCCCCCCCCCCCGAATCACAGTTCATCTCCAGATCAATTACCCAGGCGAAAATGGATGTTTTGGAGGGGGGACTCTATGGCATCGTACCCCATTGAGATCTCTGTCCTCACCAGGCTCCATCCCCAAATTTCCAGGAGCTTCCCAACATGCATCTGGCACACACACACACACACACGCACACACACACACACACACACACACACACACCAGTGGCCAGGGGAGATCTGGCAATCCTAATTCACCAGCACATGAGTATAGGACAGGGAAGAGTTTCTGAAAAACGGCTGCCAGTCACAGTAGGCATTGCTGCCACAATGAACCCAAGTCCTGATTTGATAGACAGTTTCTTATATTCGTACCACCAACGCTTAGCTCTCTTAGGAGCAGCAGTGGCGTAGGAGGTTAAGAGCTCGTGTATCTAATCTGGAGGAACCGGGTTTGATTCCCAGCTCTGCCGCCTGAGCTGTGGAGGCTTATCTGGGGAATTCAGATTAGCCTGTACACTCCCACACACGCCAGCTGGGTGACCTTGGGCTAGTCACAGCTTCTCAGAGCTCTCTCAGCCCCACCTAGCTCACAGGGTGTTTGTTGTGAGGGGGGAAGGGCAAGGAGATTGTCAGCCCCTTTGAGTCTCCTGCAGGAGAGAAAGGGGGCATATAAATCCAAACTCTTCTTCTTCTTCTTCTTACACTTATATCCAAGGGTGTACTGTCCGGGGGACATATGGGGTCAAATGTCCCCGAGCTGTGGCCATTTAGACACATGGGGACCGGAAAAATCAGCCCCCACACCCCTCCTCCTTCCCGCCAGGTCCTTCCCTCCTCCTTCCCCCCTGGCACAAAAAAAGTTGTTTGGTCGTGGTGGGGGAGGGTGGCTGCCCATGTCGGGGGGAAACTCAGATTTTGCACCGGGCTACATTTTCCCTAGATACGCCTCTGCTTATATCCCACCCTTCCTCTAAAAAGCTTAGGTGATTATGCATGGTTACCCTCTCCATTTTATTCACATGGCAACTTAAGAAAGATTAGACTAAGAGTGACTGGGATCATGATCATGCAGTGAATGTTATGACTGGCTGAGTATTTGAATTAGATCTCACCAGTTTCCATCTAGCACTCCACCCCGTTGCCTCTTGCAAATATGCCACCCACCCAGGGTCAGGGCAGCAATTTCCTTCCCTGCTTACAAAACAGTGAATATATTTTGTTTCCCTTCCCTCTTGCAAAGATTCTCCACTTGGCTGTCTCACCACCTAGCCGTTGCTTTTGAAACCTTGCATACAAATGCTCTAAGAAAATGGATTTCATGTTCATTTCGTTTATTATGATACGAGCATCGCCAACATAAGGGCACAAGCGAAACACAAATAAAACAAATAAAACAATTTAAAAACCCTTGAGTTAGTTAAGTATTAATGGGAATAATTCAAGGCAGTTAATGAAAGGATTGGATCTGCTTCCCTATTCACTGAGCCAAAGGGCAAAATTTGGCCACCTTACCACGCTCGTGTTATTGTATAAGAATATTTGTTTGCTTGATTAAAGTATTTATACATCACCTTTCTATGGCTATATTCATGATCGATTACAAAATAAAGTACAATACAATAACACAATAATGATAAAACCCAACAAAATACAATAAAATCACACCATATAAAAATCAATAAGATACACTTATAAAATGTAAATTGCTCGCTAAAATGAAGATGTTAAAAGCAGTTAGAAATAAAAATGTATTCCCCTGACGACGGAAGGAGAGCAAGGAAGGATCACAGCGGGCTTCCGTAGGAAGAGCGTTCCAAAATCTGGATGCCACCAACAAGAAGGGTCTCTCTTGGGTTCCTATCAGATGTCCAGATGGAGGAGGAGGAGGAGGAGGAGGAGGAGTCTGGACTTATACCCAGGCTTTTTCTCCTGTAAGGAGACTCAAAGGGGCTTACAAACTCCTTTTCCCTTCCGCTCCCCACAACAAACACCTTGTGAGGCAGATGGGGCTGAGAGAGTTCTGAGAGAACTTTGACTAGTCCACGGTCACGAAGCTGGAATGCAGCAGTGGAGAAACAAATCTGGTTCACCAGATAAGATTCCACCACTCATGTGGAGGAGTGAACCCAGTCCTCCAGATTAGAGTCTACCTGTTTTTAACCAGTATGCCTCACTGAAGAGAGAGCCTTCTCAGGATGATCTTAGTAGGCTGGTTTATGTCAAAATGATTTATATCAAAATGATTTATATCAAAATGCCCGAATGTCATGATGTGCCTCATTCCCTGTATATTACTCCTATTTTATCTAAGTTTCCAGGAAAAATAAATAAATATCGAGTCTAACATGGGCAGTGAAACATGTCAACAGGGGCTATGAAACACCTCAGTATTGGCCGTGAAACATTACTGAATGGCCATCTGTGGGGAACAATATGGGAACTGAACCACATCCATATGAGCGTATAGCCATTCTAATCTATGCCTCCTTGATGTTCCTCGGAAGGGATGTGGCTTACATAGTATAAAAGAAAACCGGAGTTTGCCACAATTGCATACATGTGCAGTATGACTCCTTTGACGGGGTGGTGGGTAGGTATTTGGGATCCTTCCTTCCCCTAGCAAAGAAGAAAGGCTGGGGGAGGCGAGGTCCCTAGGGAGATAGCCGTGTGCCTGTCAATAAGAGGAGATTTGCTGTTGGAAGAACACAGGCATGAAGTGGTGATAGCTCGTTTTATTTGACTGTCCCCAGGAGGTTTGCTTTTGCTATTTACTGTGCCTTTCTTTCTGCATTTTTTTAAAAAACCAAGTAGCAGTTCTTGTTACTGTTTTTTCTTGGCAGCTGATTGATTTCATGAACATTGTCTTTGAAAAGAGAGATTATCCTAATTCTTCCAGTGTTCTACTAAAATGCAGAGACTGGCTCCTTCTCTTGCAAAAGCGTCTTTATGAGACGTGGTGGGATGTTCTCTCTCATCTGCTGCTCATAAGGACGCCTCCTCCTCTTCCAGTTCAAAAGGTTGATGTGTGTCAAGTGCCGCCAAGTCAGAGCTGACTCGTGGCAACCCTGGAGGGTTTTCAAGGCAAGAGACTAACAGAGGTGGTTTGCCCTGCATTGCTACCCTGTACTTCCTTGATGGTCTCCCACCTAAGTAATAACCAGGGCCAGCCCTGCTTAGCTTAAGAACAGAAGAACATAAGAAAGAGCCTGCTGGATCAGACCAGTGTCCATCTAGTCCAGCATTCTGCTACTCCTAGTGGCCCACCAGATGCCTTTGGGAGCTCACATGCAGGATGTGAAAGCAAGGGCCTGCTGCTGCTGCTGCTGCTGCTGCTGCTGCTCCCGAGCACCTGGTCTGCTAAGGCATTTGCAATCTCAGATCAAGGAGGATCAAGATTGGTTGCCATAGATGGACTTCTCCTCCATAAATCTGTCCAAGCCCCTTTCAAAGCTATCCAGGTTAGTGGCCATCACCACCTCCTGTGGCAGCATATTCCAAACACCAATTATGCGTTGCGTGAAGAAATGTTTCCTTTTATTAGCCCTAATTCTTCCCCCCAGCATTTTCAACGTATGCCCCCTGGTTCTAGTATTGTGAGAAAGAGAGAAAAATTTCCTCTCTGTTGACATTTTCTAACCCATGCATAATTTTATAGACTTCAATCATATCCACCCTCAGACATCTCCTCTCCAAACTAAAGAGTCTCAAACGCTCCTAGATCTGACAAGATCAGGCTAGTCTGGGCTGTTCAGATGAAGGTGAAATGGAATTACCTATCTGTGTAACCTTTCTGGGCCTCCTCTGGAAATCTAGGTCAATAGGGAGGAGAAGGTAGATGGGGCTGAGAGAGTTCTGAGAGAACTGTGACTAGCCCAAGGTCATCCAGCAGGGCTCATGAGGAGGAGTGGGGAATCAAACCCAGTTCTCCAGATTGGAGTCCACCGCCCCTAACCATTACACCATGCTGGAAGATTAGGACTGTGGCTGAAGGTAGCCAGCTGAGCGTTATATAGGATTCATCCCCTGCATTTTGCCCTCACAACAACACAGTGAATAGATCAGGCTGAGAGTGACTGGCTGAAGGTCACATAATCAGCTTCATGCCAGGGTGGGGATCTGAACCCAGTTTAGTGTCACACTGACCAATACACCTAGAGCAGAGTGAATTAGTAAGTGTTTGGGTGGAGTTATGCAAATATGTGGTTGATAGTACTGTATTGATAGTATTGTACTGCAAAACTTGCAGTGGTGGGATCCAAAAATTTTAGTAACAGGTTCCCATGGTGGTGGGATTCAAACTGTGGCGTAGCGCCAATGGGGCTGGGCGGGGCATGACAGGGATGTGGTTGGGCATTCCGGGGGCGGGGCATTCCTGGGCGGGGCTGTGGCAAGGACGCAGCCGCTGCACCGGTCCTTAGGCAGGAAATGAATGCACGCATGCTGCCACGCATGCCGGTGCACCTCCTGCTAGACTGCTTCAAGTTCTGTGCACTACTGCTGAGAGGAGGGGCGTAACTAAGGCAAAAATCACATGGCAAAATCACCAATTAGTAACCCCCTCTCGACACACACAAATAATTAGTAACCTACTCTCGGGAACCTGTGAGAACCTGTTGGATCCCACCTCTGAATACTTGTTATGCAAAGATGTGGTTGATAGCATTGTATTGATAGTATTTTATAGCAGTACAATACTATCAACCACATCTTTGCATAACAAGTTCCACCCAAACACTTACTGATTGGTCCCCCACCCTGGGACATGGACAATATATACCCCAAACATTTCCTTCTCACTGGACACAGTGTGTAACAGACTTCCCTCTGTGACACACCTCTGAAGATGCCAGCCACAGATGCAGGCGAAACGTTAGGAACAAGATCCACCAGACCACGGCCACACAGCCCGGAAAACCCACCAGAACCAGTTGAATCCAGCCGTGAAAGCCTTCGACAGTACATTCAACTCATCACTGTTTGCTTCTCTGTTTCCTCCAGCTACACAGAGAGCTGCCTCCTCCCATTAGCAAGAGGTCATCTTCTGTAAGCTTCTATGCCAGCTATCAGACTACCTCCTAACAATTAACTCCACTTGAGGAAATATTCTGGGCAGTTATCTTAACAAAGGAATGGATAGCCAGCAGCCGGCAACAGGAGGATTTTAAATCCAGGGCAATAGTCAGCTGTTATCCTGGGTGATGAAACCTTCCCTTCATTGTCACAACCAGCCCACACTGATGAGATTAGCTTGCTAGTTTGGGGAGTTGTGTTTCAAGAATTCGTCAGATTGAGCTGGCAGCTATGAAGCAAATGGCCACTTGCCAGGGGGTGTCTCTTGACTTTGGCCGTCCTTTCCGTGGATTCGTTCTCCTTTTCTTCTAGAAATTTAAGGATGTTTGTCTCTTCTTCTTTTTTTAAAGAACAGAAACCACCTGGGAATCCAATTTCCCAGATGTTGAATGTCAAACAAAAGAGCTATTGCTTTTTTGTTTGTTTCTGATGGAAACCGCGGCTGTCACGGAACAAGGGGGAAAAAATGAGTAACGGTGATTAAAGTTTGTGGGAACGCCTAGGGAATGCAAAGAATGTTAAGTGCGGTGAACAAAACCCTCTTTTGATTTACTGCCTCTTTCAAATTAGCATCATCCTTTCTAATTATTGAATGAGAATGTGCGCCTCTGTCAACTTGGCATCTCTGGCCACAATTGAGAGCTCTAGAGTGTTGTGGTTGTGATGCGACGGACTTATCATTTGCCGTAAGGAGCAGCCCTCCTTGTTGTTTCCTCAGAGTTGGCAGTGTTGCAACCATCACAAACCGTGCGCTCAAACAATCGAACTGGTCCTGCTTTCAGTCGTGAGTTAATCTTAAGCTGAGCTCTCCACTCTCCAACTGCTGACTAAGCCTCAATTTAGAGTCGGTATTTTGAGTGCATTTGGATCCACACCTCTGGCGCCTTTGGATTGCTGGGGTTGGTGGTAATTGCAGTTTCGATGACCTTTTGCTTTGGTTCAGAGGTGGCAAAAATAAGTTTCTGTTGTGAGAGTTGTTGTGATAATTGTATCACCCTCCTTATACAGCAGAGTTTGCGCAATAGAGGCAGAGAGGCAGCTGCTTACTGAAAAATAGAGTTTACTTACTATAAAAGAAGGAAAGGGTAACTTGGATACAAAACAAGAAATATCTTTCTAAGTAGCTAGCTCCTTCAGCTAGCCGCTGCTTAACTATCACACGGCTAATGAACTACTAGAGGGAGCATATGCAGAGAGCAACGAAGGAGATATATCTATTGCCTATGTGCAGACCTGCATGTAGACCTAACTGACCAATGAGGGTCAATTACCTCGTCACTGACTTCTGACCTCACTCATTAGCATGCACAACATTAACTCCTTCATTACTGGATTGTGTGACTGGCACTTGCCAAATTACGACAGTTTCATATCAACCCAGTTTGGAAGGGAAGCTGGAAAAAGTCATTCACAGACAAAAGAGGCCCTGGTGGGAACAGGCCCTTTGTTTAGAGCAGTGGTTCCCAAACTTATTTGGCCTACCGCCCCCTTTCCAGAAAAAATATTACTTAGCGCCCCCTGGAAATTATTTTTTTTAATTTTAATAGCAATTAAACAGAAAGATATATGTATTAATGTTTCTACCTGTGGCCATCACCGCCCCCCTGGATCGCTGCAGGACCCACCAGGGGGTGGTGACGCCCACTTTGGGAATCACTGGTTTAGAGAGTCCTCACCAGGGGCGTACTGCTCAAGGGAACATATGGGATCAAATGTCCCCGGGCTGCGGCCATTTAGTAATGTGGGGAGCAGAAAACTGCCCCCCACACCCCTCCTCCTTCCCTGATGACCTGGTGCAAAAAAAGTTGTTTGGTTGTGGTGCGGGAGGGTGGCCACCCATACAGGGGTGGGGTTGGAAAACTCAGATTTTCCACCGGGTAACATTTTCCCTAGATACGCCTCTGATCATCCCGGAAGGTTATTCTCTACCAATGTTCTGAAGCATAAGTTTTGTGGCTCGAGGAGAAAGTGATTGGTAACATGGAGGTATCTGTGTGTTCCATTCTTGCGTTCCGGGAGCCTGCCAATCATACATGTTAAGAGCACACCGGTCCCTGCAATCCATCTCACACCGTGATCTCATAATATGTGAACTGGGCAACTCGTGGATTTTTCCATGCAAGCAAAAAGCGTCCAACAGAAGCTGCCCCCATGTGGAAAAACCATGGATTGTCCAGTTCACACATTACAGGATTCAGGCATGATGTTTGCCATGGCGTTCAGTTAATTTTCATATTTGTTCCTATTCAGTTACATGAGGTTTGGATTTTAAATCTGGTAAAAACAGTGATCTGGATGTGGGTTACGTTGCGTATGTTTTTGTGCAGTTTTTCACTGATGGACACATGTCCTTCTAGCATCAGGGAATGCCATATGAAAAGACTCTTGATGTAATCGCTTGGGTGCTCACATGTAGATAAGTGCACACTCATGTGTAAAGTGCCGTCAAGTCGCAGTTGACTTATGGCAACCCAATAGGGTTTTCAAAGCAAGAGAATAATGGGAAAGCACAGCACTCTGGGCAAATGTAATAATGAATTTAATAGTTGCATCTTCACTGGCGTGAGAATCATGCTAGTGGGGGACCTCATTTAAAAGGGAAGTCGCAAAGTTAACCTTGTGCAAACTTCTAATGGTAAGCAACTTGTTTTATTATTAGCCAGCGTGGTGTAGTGGTTAAGAGCAGGTGGATTCTAATCTGGAGAACCGGGTTTGATTCCCCACTCCTCCACCTGAGGGGCAGAGGCTTATCTGGTGAACCAGATGTGTTTCTGCACTCCTACATTCCTGCTGGGTGACCTGAGGCTAGTCACAGCTCTCTCTGAACTCTCTCAGCCCCACCTACCTCACCAGGTGTCTGATGTGGGGAGAGGAAGGGAAAGGAGCTTGTAAGCCACCTTGAGTCTCCTTACAGGAGAGAAAGGTGGGATATAAATCCAAACACTTCTTGTGGGACTTCATGAGTTACGTGAATGCTGGCGGTCAACCGGACCCACAAAGTAACTTATCTATTCAACAATTTGTGTTTCTTCCTGCAGAGGAGCTGAAGGCACCCCTAGAGGAGTATGTCAACAAGCGATACCCTGGCCTTGTGAAGGTCGTGCGCAACCAAAAAAGGGAAGGCCTGATCCGCGCTCGCATCGAAGGCTGGAAAGTTGCCTCCGGTCAGATCACCGGCTTCTTTGATGCACACGTGGAGTTCACAGCAGGCTGGTAGGTACAGCATTAAGATTTATTTTTATATTGAGTTTAGTTTAATTCAGCACATAGATTTCAATATGCATTGTACCTTTGAATCGTTTAAAAGCACCTGAGTGGCGGAGGCTTATCTGGCGAACCAGATGTGTTTCCTAAATTCCTGCTGGGTGACCTTGGGCTAGTCACAGTTTTTCAGAACTCTCTCAGCCCCACTTCCCTCACAAGGTGTCTGTTGTGGGGAGAGGAAGGGAAAGGAGCTTGTAAGCCACCTTGAGTCTCCTTACAGGAGAGGAAAGTGGGATATACATTCAAAATCGTCTTCTTCTCTTCATCCTTTACAATACCCCTCCCGCCTTCTGCCTAGGACAGTGGTGGCGAACCTATGGCACGGGTGCCAGAGGTGGCACTCAGAGCCCTCTCTGTGGGCACACGCAAACAGAGTGCCCCCCCCATCTAGGCTGGCCTGAGCCACTGGGCTCGATTATTAGCATTAAACCTAAGACCTAGTTTGGGGAAGCAGTGTAGGTAACCATGTTAAGCACTGTTAAACCCCATTGATTTTCATGCGAAGAACTAAAGCGCGATCCTTTACCTGGGAGTAAGCTCGGTTGCTGGCAATGGGGCTTGCTTCTGAGTAAATCCTCCTAGGGTCGTGATTCACCTGTTGGAAGAGTTGCATGGTTGCTTCAAAGCAAAGCCTCCGACTACTGCCAAGCTTACTCCTGAGTAACGCATGCCTTGAAGCCAACCGTTTTTTTCTAAACTAAAACCTCAGTATTCAGGTTAAATTGCCGTGTTGGCACTTTACAATAAATAAGTGGGTTTGGGGTTGCAATTTGGGCACTCGGTCTAGAAAAGGTTCGCCATCACTGGCCTAGGATATAAAGATTGAGGTCTCCATTCCTACTTATGTCTCATAAATCGCAAAAGCTCAAATACCCTGAAAAAATTATTGGTCTCTCAAGTACCACTGGACTAAAATCTAAATGAGCACACGATTCTTCCTTATACTGAATGAAATCATTGGTCCATCAAGGTTATTATTGTCTGTTCTGATTGGTAGTGGCTCTCCAGGATCTCAAGTGAGGTACTTCACATCATTTGCTGTTGGATCTTTTTTTCCTGGAGATGCTGAGGATTCAGCAGGTGACCTCCTGGTCCCTTCCACACAGGCAGAATAATGCACTTTTAATCCACTTTCACAATTGTTTGAAAGTGGATTCTGCTATTCCGCACAGTAAAATCCAGCTTCAAAAGTGGATTGAAGGTGCATTATTCTGCATGTGTAGAAGCGGCCTCTGTATACAAGCCAGATGCTCTACCACTGAAAGAAGGCCCTTAACACATTCTCTCACTCCCAGGCACCTCCCCTATTCACTTTCTATTAACCAACTTTAATTGCTGTAGCCAAAGACCATTGCCAACAGTTTTAAATGGCTGATAAAATCAAGAACTTCTAAGACAAACAGCAAATGAATAACAAAGCAGCAATAATGGACTTATACATGAGTAATATTAGTCAGAGGCACCATTAAAACAGCATTTTTAAGCCTCTTGTTTCCCTACAAATCTGGCTTGAACTTTCTTTCCTGCAATTGCAAATAATGTATCCTCATTCTATACTTTTATCTTTGCCAGGCAACTAATAAACAGTTACTTCTTGTGATGACCCGTCAGTATGCTTCCCCTATTAGCATTTAGGTGCCAGGCTAAAACATTTCTATCTACCCAGGCATTTTACTAACATTTTATTCCATCTTTACACTGTATCCCCTGACGGGTTGAATAATGCTTTTTATTGGGTGTTTTTATGTTCCCGAGACTGTTTTATGCTGCCGCTTTTATTGACCTGGCTTCTATAAGTGTAGATTGGGATGGTTTGATTGTTGGGAATTACTTTTAGTTGCTTTCTTTTGGTGATGTGTTACTGTAAACATGTATTATTTATTAGGGGTTCCCCCCCCCCCTCTGTTTATGTTAGCCTCCTCAAGCAGGCATCTAGAGAGCAGGGGATACGTTGAGAGGGTTGTGTTGCCAGGGCCAGAATAAGACTAGGCCCAGTGCAATTGCGCTGAAAAGATTATCATGCCTTCATCTAAATCCACACTGACACAGCAAGACTTTTCCTATTTTGTAGGCCCCACTGTTCAAGTACAGTAATTGTGTGGCTGTAGTGGGATAGACCAGACTTGCTGTCCATTTATGCATGCAGTACTTACCCTGCGGCTATTTGCATCGTAGTAGGGCTTTCCTGCATTTTTCCGTTTACTGTGCAAAGTGTCAAGGACAGCCAAGCCAAGCTGCCATGTTGCCTGCCCTGGTTGTTTCTGGAAGAGCCACTTGGGGAGGCTGGCTGTTGCCTTTTTTTCAACAGGGTTTTGTGTGGTCAATTGCTCCTGTGATAGACCTACTGCCATATATACTCATGTATAAGTCGATTTTTTCCAGCACATTTTTAATGCTGAAAAAGCTCCCCTCGACTTATATGCGGGTCATTAATTCTTTTGTTTTTACTTTGCCGGCCAGCAGGGGGCGCAGTTTTTAAGCTAGTGGCACCATAATTTCAGGGTAACTTCAGACAATGCTCCTGATGATACCAGCCAAGTTTGGTAAAGTTTGGTTCAGGGGGTCCAAAGTTATGAACCCCCAAAGGAGGTGCCCCCATTCCCCATTGTTTTCAATGGGAGCTAATAGTAGATGGGGCTACCTTTTTGAGGTTCCATAACTTTGGACCCTCTGAACCAAACTTCACCAAACCTGGCTGGTATCATCAGGAGAGTCTCTTTATGATACCAGCCAGGGGATCCAAAGTTATTGACACCCAAAGGGGGTGCCCCATCCCCCATTGTTTACAATGGAAGCTAATAGTAGATTTTCCATTTCTGATAATATCCCTCTTAAAATCTAAGTTGGGTTACATTTGGATGTACAGATGATGATGAGGAATCCAGTTTTGAAGGATTTTAACTCTTGTGTTTTAGCTTGGTTGCTGATTGAGCTAAGGTTTTTGTTCTTTTAAAGTTATTGTTGAGATCATATTGTTCTTGTTGACCCTCTTTTCCACTTACAGAGCTAGTTTACTGTTTTTCTTTGAAATAAATATTCAAAAACATTTAACCTACTGATGCCTCAATTAATGTAATTTTATTGGTATCTATTTTTATTTTTGAAATTTACCAGTAGCTGTTGCATTTCCTACCCTCGACTTATACACGAGTCAATAAGTTTTCCCAGTTTTTTGTGGTAAAAATAGGTGCCTTGACTTATATGCGGGTCGACTTATACACGAGTATATACGGTAATTTTAAAAAAGCCACTCTAATCCTTCTGAAAAGCTGGCCCTAAGAGTGATCAGAACTGCTGCTGTGTGGGCAGGGCGAGGTGAACAGAAGCGGGAAAACCCAAAGAAAGCAGGATGCCCTCCTTCGCTTTCCCTGTGAAGGGAGACAAAAAGTTGCACTTTAACCAGTTTCGGATCTGAGGGAGGAGCCCCGTGACACAGAGTGGCAAACAGCAGTACTGCAGTCAAAGCTCTGTTTACAACCTGAATTCAATCCCAACAGAGGTCACGTTCAGGTAGTCGGCTCATGGTTGACTCACCCTTCAATCCTTCCAAGGGCGGTAAAATGAGCGTCCAGCTAACTGGGGGTAAGTGTAGCTAGTTGACAAACCACTCCATAAACAGTTTGCCTAGTAAATGCTGTGATGTGATATAACCCCATGGGTGAGTAATGACCCGGTGCTTGCACCTTTACCTTTAAGGATCTGAGGAATGACTGATCTCAGTCCTCAGGTGAGTCTTGTGGCAGAATGGAGGTAGCTAGACCTAGGAATCGGTTTCTCCAGGGAGAATTGAAAGCAACACTGGATATTTGCCAATTGTTCTATCTCAGCTCCCTCTCCGATAAGAAGAAATGAAAAAACTCTTTTACAGGGGTGATTTGCTGGTGGCATGTCAGTCTTGGAAAGAAAGGTATTCTGTTTTTAACTCTGATGAAAGAGAGGCAGTGCTGTTTCAAGATAGCCTCCCCCACCCCCCTTGAAAAGGCAGTCTCGCTGCTTGGAAAAACATGACGGGAGAGGCTAATATGCTTTTCATTGAGTCTGTTGATAAGAAGAAAGGAGGAAAAATCACCCCAGAGTAAAATAGGTGCGTGCCTACAAAATGGGTCTGGGGAGGAGAGAGGTGTTTGTGTGTGTGGCTATCAGAGATTTCTTTTGAATGCTCAGACTGGAGGATGCATTCCCAAAGGATGCTTTCAAGGCCTGCACCTGTCTGCATATCTAAACGCTATTATCAGCTGGTTCCTTTGGTTTGCAGGATGTGGTTTTATTCCGGTAATGGAAAGACTATCGTTTACTGAACTAAAATGTTTGAGGGGAAAAAAAGCTGCTTTTTTGATGGTATGGAGAAGTTATTCTCAGTTTATTCCTGCATTTTTGCAGCTTGGAGTTCTTTCAGTAGGGGTGCGCATCCCAAAATTGCCAAGCCAAAAATATACATGAAACCCATTTGGGGTTGGTACCGTGTTTTCGGAAAGAATAAACACAAATCTGGGATTCTTAGACATTGCGAAACATTTCCCACCCACCCCCCATCCCCGAAAAAGTGCCCTTTTTCATATTTAGCTACGTCCCTTCTTCAGGCCACTGTGGATGTTTGGTTTTTCTTTGCTTTGCCTGCTTTCGCTTTTAAAGCCTAGTATGTTTTCCTACTGTTTTAATCCCAGCTGCTTGGTTTGTTAGTGGTGGCGACCTTGTCGCCAGATGTCATGGACTATAATTTATCAGTTCCCTCGCCAGCATGGCCAATTGACCATGCTGGCAGGGGCTGATGGGAATTGTAGTCCATGACATCTGGAGTGCCAAAGGTTCGCCACCACGGGCCTAGAGTAATTGGTCCTTTATTTAACCTGTCTTCGTGAATCATGCCATCCCAGGACATGGTCAGAAGGTGCATGATACAATGGGATTGGGTCAGATCTATGTCTAAGTCGATCTATGGGTACCAATCTTGATCCTACTCGATCTATGGCTACCAATCTTGATCCTCCTTGATCTCAGATTGCAAATGCCTTAGCAGACCAGGTGCTCAGGAGCAGCAGCAGCAGAAGGCCATTGCTTTCACATCCTGCAAGTGAGCTCCCAAAGGCACCTGGTGGGCCACCGTGAGTAGCAGAATGCTGGACTAGATGGACTCTGGTCTGATCCAGCAGGCTAGTTCTTATGTTCTTATGTTCTTATGGATGAGTTCCTGCGAAGGAAGGCAAGATAGAAATGTCATAAATCTCCAATGTGCTTGTTCAACTCTGGTCGATTTAGAAGATGATACCGATGTTGAGCTGCAGTACAAACCACAAGCCTCAGCAGATGGCTTCCCTCCAATAGGCTATGAGTAACCCCCCAAAAGCTACGTACTTGGCTCCCAGATCCAAATTGCACACATATTTTAAAGCACTTTAACGATCACTTGAGAGCCTTGCCCCCACATCAGCATAACGGAATGATGATCACTGTTCAATAATTAAATGTAGTCACATGTGCACCTCTAGTGCTTGAGGATGCTGTGAATTTTGCCATGAACATGTTTGAACATACTGTGTTCAAATACGTTGGTCAGATGCACGTTGGTCCCCTTATCTATTTGATTTGTGCCAAACCATAAAACTTGTTGAGTAGGTTTGCCTCGGATTTTCGCAAATCTGTGCCATGTGCAAAAGTGTTGCTGATGGAAATCGATTGGCAGCCAATAGCATCAATAATAATAATAAGAAACGCTGGATTTATATACCCCCTTTCTCTCCTGTAAGGCTTACAAGGGGCTTACAAACTCCTTTCCCTTCCCCCCTCACAACAAACACCCTGTGAGGTGGGTGGGTCTGAGAGAGCTCTGTAGAGCTGTGACTAGCCCAAGGTCACCCAGCTGGCGTGTGTTGCACAGGCTAATCTGAATTCCCCAGATAAGCCTCCACAGCTCAAGCTGCAGAGCATGGAATCAAACCTGGTTCCTCCAGATTAGAGTACACCTACGCTTAATCAGTATGCCACTAAGGACTGCATAGATGAATACCAAAGGGTATGGTATTATTCAGAGGTGGGATCCAACTAGTTCTCACCACTTCTCTAGAAGTGGTTACTAATTTTTTCTGAGTGCCGAGAAGGGGTTACTAAAGCAACCTCCCTGCCCAATAGGGACTGGAGGTGCGTGTGTGAAGCGGCGCCACTGTTTGAATCCCACCACCATCAGAACCTGTTATTAAAATTTTTGGATCCCACCACTGGTATTATTAAAGCATCACATGTTAGATTTCATTTGTTACACAGTAAGGATGGAGGGCTGGAAGAACTTAATCAGGATGTGTGAGAATGCTCTTTGGTTAAAAGCTAGCTGCATTGTATTGCATGGTTTGGAAGAAAAGCAGCAAAGCAACCTGGGGAAAAGCCATAGACAGACTGACAAACTGTTGAACTTATCATTAAACAATTGGCTCCCCATTTGCGACTGGTGGACAGGACCTGAGCTGAACTAGTGGGTATTCAAGAACCTCTATTAGTGTACAGAAAGCTCATCTAACTGGGTTTTCCCCATCACATTCCTTCATTGTTCCGTAATTTCTCTGTGCTTCATTCTCCTCCTCAATTCTGATTTGAACCAGGAGAATTTGTAAAATTAAATCTAGAACAGGAATATGTGCAGTTTGGTACAGATCTCAGGGCTTTCACGGTTGCATCCTCTACCCCTGCCCCCCATACCACACCTTAGAATAGGGTTGTCAAATGTGGGGCCTGGGGGCCAGATTTGGCCCCTTATCAGGCCCATGAGCCAGCTGAGAAACCCCCCTTGCTGCCCCTGCACTCCAGATCAGGAGTGAAGGGGGGTTGCCTCAGTTGGCTCATGGGCCTGATAAGCCCTCTAAAGGCAGTCCCCCACCATTGCTGTGGGTTTGCCAGGCTAGGCACCCCCCCCCCCCCCATGCCATTATGGGATCAGTCAAGGCAGCCACCCTGCCCCCAAGGCCTGGCTGAACTAAGTCACATTTATGTCATATCCAGCCTCTGAAACAAACAAGATCAGTACCCTGTCTTTTAATATTAAGACAAAAGAATGGCCAATGTGATTGTATGATTGCCTTGATTCCTTTTTGTGTGTGGTATTCCGATTTGCACATGTCATCCGACGCATTGGTAAAACACCACACAAAAAGAATATTGATGTAACTGCACGCATTTATATCACGATCTGCTTTCGTGCAGTAATAATGTAGGGACAAACTGGAGGAATTGATAAGTGTGTCAAAATGTGCACGCAACCAAACTGTGCACAAAATTTGAAACACGAAGAAGAAAAACTGAGGTTTTTTAATATAATGGTTTGACTCTATGGCTCATTCCCAGAATAATGCACTACTTCACCAACCAGCTTTCAATGCTCTTTTGAAGCTGTGTGTGGAATGGCAAACTAGCCTCTTGCAAAACAAAGTTGTGAAAGTGGTTTGAAAATCCATTATTTCCGCGCTTATGAAATAAGGGAAGGAGCGAGGTCACCTGGAGCTCCAAAATATGGGGAATTTGGATGATCTTCACTTACTCATACCATAAGTCTTTGTTCCCAGTATATGAAATGCTTGAATTGATCTTTCCGAGTAGACTTTTTATAGTCTTAAGAGAAGCATCAGAATTCTGAAAGTAGATTTGCTTGAGCTGACTGCAAATACTTGGTTTATATTCAAACTATTTCAGGCACTTTGTTTCAAAACTGGCAATAAATCTTGGATAACTACTGCAGGAAGAATTTCCTATTTTTTATGCAGAGATGAATAAAGCTATATTTGGATAACCATGGAATAATTTTACACTCCTTGAAGTGAAAAGCTGACTTTTTTCCCACAACTGCATCTGTTTTCACACACTGCTTCAACTAAACCTGTTGGGTAAATCTGTAGCCTAGGGAGCTGGCTGAAGGTCTGTTATTGAAATTCTCACCTTTCTCTGTAACTTGCTTTGTGGCCGCAAGCAGCCCATCTTTTCTCAGGCTCAACGCTGGTCCCCATAATCAGAAGAAAATGTAATCTATATAAAAATCAAATATGCAGTGGATCTGCTGCCATCCACCACTTCTGCCACTCCACCACTGCTAACCCACCACTTCTGCCCCCCCCAGCTGCTTCTGTCACCCCCCAAACTCTTCGCTGCTTCTAAGCGTCTCATTCTCACATCTCTTTCAGTAGTAGCAGCCTAACTCTGTTTTCCAGATGTTCATGGAATTACAGTCTCTTATGCCATCTTCTGCCAGCATGGCCAATTGGCCATGCTGGCAGGGGCTGATGGGAATTGTAGTCCATGAACAGCTGAAGAGCCGCAGGTTGCAGACCCCTGGCCTAGTACATCTGCTGCCCCCCACTAGTTCTCCCACACCTCCACTTCTCACCCATTTCTCCTGTCACTCACCCGCCACTCCTAGAATCATAGAGTTGGAAGAGACCACAAGGGCCATCAAGAAAATGCTGGGGCAGAATTAGGACTTGATAAAAGGGAAACACTTCTTCACGCTAACATGTGTGATTGGTGTTTGGAATGTGCTACACAGGAGGTGGTGGATGGCCATTAACCTGGATAGCTTGAAAAAGGGCTTTGACAGATTTATGGAGGAGAAGTCGATTTCTGGCTACCAATCTTGATCCTTCTTGATCTGAGATTGCAAATGCCTTAATAGACCAGGTGCTCTGGAGCAGCAGTAGCAGAAGGCCACAAGCCACCACCTCCTGCATGTGAGGTCCCCAAGGCACCTGATGGGCCACTGCGAGTAGCAGAGTGCTGGACTAGATGGACTCTGGTCTGATCCAGCAGGCTCTTTCTTATGTTCTTATGAAGTCCAACCTCCTGCAATCCCCCCTGATGCCCCTCCTGCTGCCCTCCGATGCAATTTGTGGGAACCCAATTTTAGTTTTTGCCCTTGTCACCACTTTCAGCCGCCGCACCACTGCGTGAGGCCAGACCAGAGAGGGCAGGAAGGCGGGAGGGATTAACCCCCCTTAATGGGCACTCTTATCCCACTGAGTTTTCTAGCGCCCACTGTGTGTCTTTGTTCAATGGGCTTTACTGCTAGTTTACTATTTTGCTCTCTTTTCAAATTCACTTCTGCTTTCCTTTCCCAGGGCCGAGCCAGTTCTCTCGCGAATCCAGGGGAATCGGAAAAGGGTCATCCTTCCTTCGATTGACAACATCAAGCAGGACACCTTTGAGGTCCAGCGATACGAGAATTCAGCCCATGGATACAGTTGGGAGCTGTGGTGCATGTACATCAGCCCCCCGAAAGACTGGTGGGACGCTGGGGATCCTTCGTTGCCAATCCGGTAAGCGGCAGCATTTTTAGGAGTGCAAGAGTATTTGTGTAAACAAGCAGGTAGGAATTGCCGGGTCTCTAGATCCATGTGGAAGAATTAATTACATGGATAAGTAGTAAAAGTATCCTCTGTGATTGGATGTGCTTATGCAAAGTCTCAGCTAAGAGATTGTGGATTACGTTCATGGTTTTATTAACTTTGGGAAATGATTGAGTTAAAAAGAAATGCCACGCAGAGGCTTTGTGCATATTAATAGTGTTTAAAATGTGGAACATAGAATCATCATCTCTCGTTTTTTCTGTCGTCTGTATTACTGATTGTGAGTGTGCGAAATATTGGATTGAGGTGAAAGGGCCATTCTTGTCCCACGTAATTATATGTGGCCCTATGATTTTCAACTGGACCTATTGAATGTTGGGAGGAGCAAGATATTTATCAATAAGTACATATTTATTGTAGTTTACCCTACTTTGCCATAGTGTACCCTACTTTTCAGCAAAGCAGTCTGCATCCAAACCAATGTGATCATCAAAGCATAATTTATAAGGTGGTTGCAAAAGAAGAGTTTGGATTTATACCTCAACCATAAGGAGACTCAAAGCAGCTTAGAAACTCCTTCTGTTCCTCTCCCCATGACAGACACCTTGCAAAGTAAGTGGGGCTGAGAGAGTTCTGAGAGAACTGAGATTGGTCCAAAGTCACACAGCAGGCTTCATATGGGGGAGCGGGGAATTGAACCCAATTTTCTGTACTAGAGTCTGCAGCTCTTACCACTATATCATGCAGCCTCTCTCCCCTGCTTTTACATTCGAGCTTTTCCTGAAGACCTGTCCATCTCTATCTAGTTTTTCCCCCTTTCATTTCCCTACCTTTCCTTTCTAATTTTTTTAAAATTTTACAGCTGTAAATCAGCAAGCAAGAAGTTCTTTATTTTTTTAATTTGTATGGTGCCTAGCAATTTAGAGAATAAAGCTCATCGATTTGATAATAGTATTGGGAAATATAATTCCACGCTTTGGAGAGTTGTTAGGTGGGTAAACCTAACAATGTCAGCTGTATTGTGTTGATGAGTGAAAGGAATTCACAGACACAAGTCCCAATTTATACATAATGTGTACCCTGACATAAAATGCCTTTTTGATTATTTTGTCTCATAAATGTGTACTCCAAACTGTTTGATTTATGGCATTGCACTTCTTTCTTCAAAAAGAGCCATGGTTGAACTGATTTTTTCCCCTTTTCCTTTAACTACAAAATGACACACATTAAACATTTATGGTATGCAAAGCAATCATCTCTTCCCCCATTTTCTAAAACACCGTTAATCTTTTTACAAGGGATGTCATGAAGGAGGTGAATCACAGTGGAGGTGATGAGGAAATTGTTTTCCCACTAATATTTGGCAGAAGGAAAAATATGAAAACGCTTGTATTCAAAGCTGGGTTTACGCACAAGCTCAGGGTCCCCCTGGCAACCGGCAGAGCGTGGGGGAGACTTATCAGCAGTGAAGAGAGGCCTAAACCAGCACTGCTGGCAATGTGCTAATGGTATTTGGGGAAAAACTCTGTGGTAGAAGACATTTTTACCATAGAGGTTTTGCCTAAATACCAGAGTATCCTGTGTTGCCAATGATGCATTTACATCACTTCCAGTACACTCAGCATATCTTAATCTAGCCCTACTTCTTGATACCTTAGAGTGAAATTCATTATTGTGTAGTGGGTGGAGTGCTGGACCAGAACCTGGCAGTGTGTGTGTGTGTGTTAAGTGTTGTAAAGTCACTTCCAACTTATCCTATGAACAAAGTGACCAGACATCCCGCTTATGGCGGGACAGTCCCGCCTTAAACCAATTTGTCCCGCATCCCTTTGGAAGGCTGTCACATTCTCTGGGGCGCCTCCCCCCGCTTCCCTCACGTCACAGGGTGGGAAACGGGAGCTCAGCAGTGCGCAGCCTCCCGCGACCGCATCTTTCCACCCTGGTCCCGGTTTAAAAAGATGACAATCTGGTCACCCTATGTTTGGGTCATGCAAATTGAGGGCTACAGCTTCCTTGTTTGAGTTGGATTTTCCTCTTTGCCTGCTGACATTACCTTTTCCTGGCATTACTGTTTTTTTCCCTGGTGATTCTTGTCTTCTCATAATGTGACCAACATATGATAGCCTCAGGGGACAGTTCAGGTTTGATTTGGTCTAGAACAGTGGTGGCGAATCATATCTATAAGCAGGATTCATACTTTACAATTCCCCTGCCAGCATGACCAATTGCCATGCTGGCAGGGGCTGATGGGAATTGTAGTCCATAACATCTGGAGTGCCAAAGGTTTGCCACCATGGGTCTAGAACCCATGATTTGCCTTTTTGACACCCCATAGTATCCACAAAGCCCTCTTCCAACACCACAATTCAAATGAATCAACTTTCTTCTCGTCGGCTTTCTTCATTGTCCAACTTTCACAGCCATACAGTGTAATGGGGAATATTTATGATATGAATTATCTTGATCTTGGTCCCCAGCAACACATCCTAACCCCTAAGAATCTTTTCTAGCCCCTTCATGGCTGGGATCTGGGAAACCCAGGCTCAAATCCCCATGCTTACCTGAAAGCCCATGATAACCCAGCACATTTTCATGACACCATGGGGATTCAAATGTGGGTCTCTCAGATCCCAGTCCAACACAACTACTATGCTGTCATGGGGGCAATCACTTCTATGGGGTGGTATGGGCAATTACAAGATTTTGGAAGGTTGCGAGCCAAGGATTCTTCTAAGATGGATGCAGTTGCTGAATGGGCACTCCCTACATAAATGAAAGGTCCCTTTGGATTCTTCGAAAGCTCTTTTGCTCCAATGAGGCGGAAGAACACCGAGATCAGCTCTGTCCTTTGAGGGAAAGGTGCTTGGTCAAAGAAGCAATTGTGTACCAGGTAACCCATTGTGGACACTCTACTGGGGACTCACTTGGTCAGAGAGAAAGGCAAACTCCCTTCTTTTAGACTTGGTATTGACTTGATCAATAGAGGCTTTGTTGGTGAGAGTTCAGAAGCTAAATTGCATCTGTTACTCCCAATTCTCTCTTATCTCACGGGGTTGGTTTTTGGTGATAAAGCTGATCAGTTCTCAATACAATTAAAAATGATGAACGAGGAAAATACCTTTCTAAGCAGGTAATTACAAACATTGGCAACATTGCTAGCTAGCATGAGTACTCAGACAAGTACCTTTTCCATGCCCCTGTTTGTCTGCCCCCATGTATTTTGGATGAAGATAGAGGCTCTTGTTTTTTAGGTAAGGAGCTTTGAACTCATCATAGTGGACTGTTAAACTGTCTGCACCTATCATATCCCGAGGCTGAGATGTGTCTCAAGAATTTCAGAGACCTTTACTTTGACAGATAACTTGGCAGCCTCCTAAAGAACATAGACGTTTTTTAAAAAAAAGTTGAAATACCACAAGCAGTACTCTGCAGAGTTTGTTCAATGTCTAGCTTCCAACATCTTCAGCCTAAATATTTAGTGCATAATAAAAATGCTGTTGGGATCATCATATCCTGCTTCCATCCTGCCATGGCCGCTGCTCTGAGCAATGGTGGGAGAGAAAAACAAAACAGCAACATCACTAATGTTCAGTGGCGTAGCGCCAAGGTGATAGGGGGTGCGCAATGCACCGGGGCGGGACATTCCGGGGCAGGGTGGGGGCAGGGCAGGGCAGGGGTGTGGGGCGCATGCGTACCCCAGGCGCAGTTCCCCCTCATTCAGGCCCTGCTAATGTTGCTACATTACTTTTAGATACAAGTGACAAGGGTAGTTCTAGGAATTGATAGAAACTCTATGGCAAAACCATGGTTTTACCATAATAAAATTCTATGGTTTTACCATAGAGTTTTACCATAGAGTTTCCAGTGACTCCTAGAACTACCCTTTGTCACTTCTGGGTTATACCTGGAAGTTACTTAGTGGCACCACTAATATCACCCCATGTCACCACCCCCAAGTTCTCTATCATAGACAAATGTCAAGCAATAAGATAGAAATAAAAATACACTGCATTTTTTTAAAAACCTACTACATGCTTTGTTCACTCATTATTTAAACACTGCTTTGTTGGGCAAAGGGGTTTCCCTGCCCGGCACCTCCAAGCGCTGGAAAGAAAGGTGAGTGGAGGGGCCAAACCGGAGGCGGTTCCGTGCGGAGCCACCTCTCCGGCTCAGTAGAGGGGCCATGGAAAACTGGTCCAAATGGCTCTTTGGGAGGTAAAGGTTGCCGACCCCTGGAATAGACAATATTTACCTTAATGGACCAAAGACCTAATCTAGTATAATAAGGCAGTTTCATATGTGTTCAACTTGCTTTCAAAATACTAACTCAAATAGGTCTACTGTAATTAATATTGAAATATTTAGTGCTACTTTCATTTTGATAATTTATGGTACACATAGAGTGATGAAATTACACTTGGTGAGTTTGGCACCCCAGAGCTAGAATCAGGCCTTGTTGGGAGAAGATGACATTATAGAGGAGGACTGTCTTTTAGGTCAAACTTCTCATAGTGCCTGTCAGAAGAACAACTCCAGTGACAGGGATGGTATATTGGAAACATTTTCCATCTGCAAGCTGTCTGTATTGTGAGTTGCTTTTGATGAGGTCATTGACAGTCTCTGTCTCGGGCCAATTGCCAAGGATCAAATCAAAGGAAAATGGTGTTTCTTCTGAAAATGAACTTTCTGTGGCATTTGGGAAATAATCAGGGGGGATTCCATCAAACTTTTCATTGGTCTGTTCATACACGACAGACATCAGGAATACCTTTTTTGTTCAGTGATGGTTTGTGAAAGATAATCCTATAGGGCAGCAACGAGAAGAAATTGTGGAGTGGGGGTGGACTCCCACAGTCTTCTGTGGGATTTTGTGACCCTTAAAGCTTTTGAATGAGGAGAAAATTACCTGGTCCTCTTGCTATTTAGTCAGTTGCTGTTTCTGAAAGCAGGTCAAGAAAAGCTAACTTGGGGCAGGAATGGTGAAAGATTTGCTGTATGCAGATTAGAAGAGGAAGAGGAAGAGGAAGAGGAGGAGGAGGAGGAGGAGGAGGAGGAGGAGGAGGAGGAGGAGGAGTTTGGATTTATATCCCCCCTTTCTCTCCTGCAGGAGACTCAAAGGGGCATACAATCTCCTTGCCCTTCCCCCCTCACAACAAACACCCTGTGAGGTAGGTGGGGCTGAGAGAGCTCCGAGAAGCTGTGACTAGCCCAAGGTCACCCAGCTGGCGTGTGGGGGAGTGCACAGGCTAATCTGAATTCCCCAGATAAGCCTCCACAGCTCAGGCGGCAGAGCTGGGAATCAAACCCGGTTCCTCCAGATTAGATACACAAGCTCTTAACCTCCTACGCCTCCTACACTTCAATGGATAATCTGATACCTTTTTTTGTCTCAATTTGTAAAAACATCCCAAATGTTGTAAGTTTTGGCTAATGGGTTTTTTAGAATGTACCTCATTATTTTTTTTAAGTAGTTCAGTTGTCACCCTATTTATTTTCTGCACAGCACTGTACATAAGAGTTGCTGAGCTCCCCAACTTTCCCCTCATGATTTATAGCTGTTAGGGTTCAGTTAAATGCTGCCCAACACTATCCCTTCATGAATATCTATCCCTTCATGAATACCTTAAGGTATTTACCAATGTCTGTTAGTCAAGCTTTTTTAAAAAAAAAAATTACACGATTATTTATTTTAAACCTTTTTGAGGCAAAAAAGAGGTGTTTTTTAAAAAATTTACTTCCAAAGAAACATCTCTAACTGGTGTGAGTTACTGCTGACAATATCTGCTACATTTTTCTTTTGCCCTCCATCTGAGGTGTATGAGGTGAAGTATGTAACCTACTCCTTCATTACTTCACAACAGCCCTATGAAGCAGGTAAGCAGTAACTAGCCAGGATCACTCAGTAGGCTCCACGGATGAGAGAGGATTTGAGTTATGACCTCTCAAACCCTGGTCCAACATCCTAACCCAGCGGTGGTGAACCTTTGGCACTCAAGAAGATCATATTTCAGTTCTTCCCGCATGGGCCACAATTGGGCTGCATGGCAGGGGCGTGGGGCTGATGGGAATTGTAGTCCACAACGTCTGGAGTGCCAAAGGTTCGCCACCACGGTCCTAACCATTCCTGCTGGGTCACTTTGAGCTAGTTACAGTTCTCTCAGAACTCCCTCAGCCCCATCTACCTCACAAGGTGCCTGTTGTGGGGAGAGGAAGATTGCAAGCCCCTTTGAGCCTCCTTAGAACAGTAGAGAAAAGCAGGGTATAAAAACCTCCTTCAAATCATTCTCTTAGGCTCATTCCGCACATGCAGAATAATGCACTTTCAAACTGCTTTCAGTGCTCTTTGAAGCTGTGCAGAATGGCAAAATCCACTTGCAAACAGTTGTGAAAGTGGTTTGAAAATGCATTATTTTGCGTGTGCGGAAGGGGCCTTATATATTTTTTTTCTAAAATAAAACCTGTTTCTGATTAAATGGATCACAGCTGTTGAGGCGTATTGCAGAATTTGCTTTTCTTTGAGGCAGCGGGTCTCCTTAAAAGCTCCGAAATGTTTCAGTAGTGCTTTGCTTTGCAGTTTCAACAGACCTAGATAAACAGAGCCATACAATATAATTGACTGAAATAAGGCCAGTCTCCTCTTACGCATTCCTATGTTAATTAATTAGGCCTAACTGTCCGGTCTAGACTATGGAAACAGTGAAGAAATGCACCCCAGCAGAGAACGAGTGGCGAGAATAATATCAAATGACTCTAGAAGTAATGTAGAGGGGCCTCCGTGAGGTTATGAGGAAATCATTTTATAGCAGACAAGCATTATCCTCTATTTCATGGATGCCATCCAAGGGAATCTGGATGACAAGAAATAGCTCTCTTTTTTATTATTCAGTTTATCGTGGTAGCTTCAATTCATAGGCTAGAACAGAAATGGATTGCCTTCAGTCTTGTGGACCTATTTACTTTCTGTTGGATCCTTTGCAGTGCAGGAGTATGTGCAGTGGTGGGATCCAAAAATTTTAGTAACAGGTTCCCACGGTGGTGGGATTCAAACTGTGGCGTAGCGCCAATGGGGCTGGGTGGGGCACGACGGGGGCGTGGTCGGACATTCCAGGGGTGGGGCATTCCTGGGTGGGGCTGTGGCAAGGACGCAGCCGCTGTGCCAGTCTTTGGGCGGGAAACTAATGCACGCAGGCGCAGGCTGCCATGCACTCCGGTGCACCTCCTGCTAGACTGCTTCAAGTTCTGCGCGCTACTGCTGAGAGGAGGGCATAACTAAGGCAAAAATCACGTAGCAAAATCACCAATTAGTAACCCCCTCTCGGCACACACATCAGGGGATTTACTCTATACAACCATAGGTCACGTTCAGGGCAAAATCAGGGATATCTGTCTTAGTCTAGTTCAGTGATGGCGAACCTTTTCGAGACCGAGTGCCCAACTGCAACCCAGAACCTACTTATTTATTGCAAAGTGCCAACACGGCAATTGAACCTGAATATTGAGGTTTTAGTTTAGAAAAAACGGTTGGCTCTGAGGCGCGCGTTACTCAGGAGTAAGCTTGGTGGTAGTTGGTGGCTTTGCTTTGAAGCAACCTGTAACTCTTCCAACGAGTGAATCACAACCCTAGAAGGTTTACTTAGAAGCAAGCCCCATTGCCAGCAACTGAGCTTACTCCCAGGTAAAGGATTGCGCTTTCGTTCTTCGCATGAAAATCAGTGGGGTTTAACAGCGCTTAACAGGGTTACCTATACTGCTTCCCCAAAACTAGGTCTTAGGTTTAATGCTAATAATTGAGGCCAGTGGCCCAGGCCAGCCTAGATGTGGGGGGGCACTCTGTTTGCGCGTGCCCACAGAGCAGGCTCTGAGTGCCACCTCTGGCACCCGTGCCATAGGTTCGCCACCACTGGTCTAGCTCTTAGAAGTGTCAGGATCAGACTGAAGCATGGGCAAATGATTGCGTGAAAAGTGTGTAGCAGATCTCATTGCCAAGGAAAATGTCAGAAGATTTGAAAAGGGCATGCCTAGGGTGGGTGGAGTTTAGAGTAGAATGCAGAGGTGCAGCAAGGGGGGAAAGCGCCCAGTGCAAAGGTGTGTCCTTCGCCCCCGTCCCGCCCCAGAATGCCCTCACCACAACCCCACAGGGGGCACGGAACACCCCGGTGTTCCGTGCCCCCCATCCCCTTGGAGCTACGCCTCTGGGAGAATACGATGACACTTACTGATTTATTTTTATGTTATTTAATTTCTATACCGGCCCTTCCTTTTTGGGCTTATAGGTGACACTGCAGGAATTTCCCATGATATACATGGTGAAGATCCTACAGAATAGGGAGGATCCTGGAGCATCCCTGTAGAGGCCATTTTTATTCCTGCTTCTCAGTTTCTCAAGGGTGGGTTGAGAGCAGCAAATCCCTTGCCAGACCTGGGCTACCAGGAAGCTTAACCTAAGCTTTGTTGCCCAAATACCGTCTGCACATTCCTCCCACCCCAATATTTCTGGAATGAGAAGAAATAGAGGCTTATTTATTTTATGGGCAACTCAAGAATCTGGGCCAGCTAGTGCCACCAAAAGGCACGAGATAGTATAGCTGGGGCAGCATGGAGTGGGTGGGTTTTGGAACATACCAGTTCTGTCTCTGATACTTTGAGTGCTGATGCCTGCCTGGCCGTGTGTTTTTTCTTGGGAAAGAGCTGAATTTTTCAGCAGAGAAATGAGTCATCAGAATAATTTTGTATTAATGTGCTTCCCTCGATCCAGCAGCATGAATAATAAATACGGAATTGAACGAAGAGGCACAACAGCAACCAGTGCAGGGTGTGCTAAAGGATACCTCGCGTGTCCTTCGTGCCGGACATCTTTGGAATCGGAATCTATATCTGTTCAGTTCTTCAATACTGAGTTGCCTAAGTGCAGCCCAACTCTTTGATGAAGGTTGATGCAACACCCTACTGGTGCCAGAAGCTCAGAGGCGTAGCTCCAAGTGGGAGGGGGGTGCACAACGCACCGGGTGCACGCCCCTGTGGGGGTGCAGTGAGGGCATTCTGGGGATGGGGCAGGGGCATTGCAGGGCGGGGCAGGTGCGGAGGACACGCCAGTGCACCGGGCGTTTTCCCCCTTGCTACGCCTCTGCAGAAGCTGCTCTGAAATTCTTGACCCCAGGGTGTAGCAATGGCTTCTAACTTAGTCAGCCTGAAAAGTGGGGCAGATGAATTTATGGAAGAGGTCCATAACTGGCTATTAGGCATCATGATGAAAGAGACACCAGTGCTGGGGTGATGGTGAAGGTTATGTGTGCTAGCCTTCTGGTTGGGCATCGTGCGAAGCCGGACGCTGCACTAGATAGACCATTTGATCTTATCCGGTGGCGCTGTTATGTTCATAACAGTATATAGATGGTCTATCCCTTGGATAGCTTGGCTGTGACCCATTTTCCCAGAGGAATGTGACAAATGGGGAGCGAATAAAAAGAGGTGCCACAGCTATACAATATCTGCAAGCTGGCTTCGGCGCTTGGGTGGCAGAGATTATATTCCGTGCATCCTGATGGGCATTTTCATCCAAGCAGCCCAGAATGAAGACGCAAGACAGATCTAGGGCAAACTAGGTTTATTTTTTTAAAAAATGATCTGCAACAACAAACAACAAATCTCCAATTTGTTTCTAACACCCCAATTCATGCAGGTTGTCCAAAAGCAGCCCAGTAACAACTGCTTTTGCCCCAGCAACACAGTCTGTGAACAAAAGGGCTTTATGCAGACATTTACCGGTTGTGGAGCTGATTCAACATTCCGGGTCTTATGTTCTCTTTTTAATTGATGCTGGCTTAATGACACGGGTTTTAATGGTGCTGACAACAGGGAATCGGGCTGCTTTATTGCCTGCAACTTTGCTTTTTTTAATTATTGCAGCGTATAGCTTTGTGTCTTTAAAAATATATATATTTCCAACTCACTCTGATGGTCCAAATCTGGGAGGAAATGCTGGAAATAGGTTAGTCTGAGAAGGTGCAAGCAAGCCCGTAGCTAATGAAACAAATCGAGGCAGGTTTCAAGGTGAGGATATTCCTAGTGACACCGGATGATCTTGAGATGGAGAAAGGAGCAGCGGAAGGAGAAAACATTGTGTGAAAATGCTATATGAAGACAGGGGAGCATGACCAACTGAACGGGGGTTTAGCAGCGGTAAGGCAAGTGAGAGAAGGTTTGGTTTTTCCCCCCTTTTTCTTCAGTTGCTAAAAATCTCTCTGCGCACAGATCGCCATCGTACTGAGAGCCTGTCTGTTTCCATTTCGTATTCCTGGCAGCTACGGCAGTAGGCCCAGCCCAGTGCCTCTGAACCGGGACGCCATCCATATGGTAAATAGCTCTGAGTGTCATGAGTTGGAGGCACTGACTCAATGCTCCTGCAACAATCTTAGCGTGTGCTCCAGCTCTGAAACCAGGAAAAAGTTGGTAGCGGCATAAAGTGAGACGAGGGGAGGGCAAGAGTCACTTTCACCCTAGTGATGCTCAGGACCTGGCTAGAGAAATCCCTCAATTGGGTGGAAAAGGGGAGCATAGGAGGAAGCGAGATTCCAATAGGTATTACACAACCCTTGGAAAACTGGCGGCCGGGCTTGGAAAGCAGATGGTTGGCTCTGTGTGAGCCACAAAATCATTGTTCCAACTAATCTTGGGAAGAGCAGGATGTTTCCAAACCAAACAGACATCGAACTCATGAGCACAGAGGACAAAAGGTCAGCAAAGATCCTTGTGCATTTAATTTAACTCTCTCCTGTTATTTGTCACAGAGAGCCAGCGTGGTGTAGTGGTTAAGAGCAGGTGGATTCTAATCTGGAGAACCGGGTTTGATTCCCCACTCCTCCACCCAAGGGGCAGAGGCTTATCTGGTGAACCAGATGTGTTCCTGCACTCCTACATTCCTGCTGGGTGACCTTGGGCTAGTCACAGTTCTTCAGAACTCTCTCAGCCCCACCTACCCCATAAGGTGTCTGTTGTGGGGAGAGGAAGGGAAAGGAGCTTGTAAGCTACCTTGAGTCTCCTTACAGGAGAGAAAGGTGGGCTATAAATCCAAACTACTACTACTACTACTACTACTCTTCTACTACTACTACTACTACTACTACTACTACTACTACTACTACTACTACTACTACTACTACTACTACTACTACTACTACTACTACCACTACTACTACTACCACTACCACTACTACTAAAATGCTGGAAGGGGCCTAAAGACAATCCAACCCCCTGAACCATGTGGGATGATACAAAGCATCCTTGACAGATTATCCTCTGTCCTAGTGATGGCGAACCTTTCGGTGTTGATCAACAACGTAAACAAGAAAAGGTGTAGTGGAGCTGAACTTACGCAAAAGAAAAAAGAAAACCCTATTACATGATGGCTAAGGCAAATGAAAATAAGTGCAGAAATTTAATAAACAAAGCACTTGCACATGTAAATAACCAGCAACAAGATAACTGGAGCAGAATGAACAAGGATAAACGTACATAGAAACCGCATTGAGGTATAATACAACACTAAACAGAAAAATAAACAAGACAACGTTAAACAAATGTCACTCTGACAAACATAATACAAAGGGTCACCAAGGAAAAGTACAGAGAATCCAGATAAATAAAAGTAACAGGTAAGTCAAGTATCTTAAAGAATATCTTCCCAGAGTCTCTACATATGAGTCACCAAATGTGAAGATGGGGACGTCTGGATAGAACAGCTCATTTCGCCCAACGTTTCCAGACTTGATCACTTCAAAATGACTTGCGCATGTCCTGTCTCAGGAATTCAAGTGCAGGCATCTAATAATTTGGGGGTCATCAGGTCAAAAATGTTAAAAATGCCTACCTTGACTCTTGCTGGCGTGTCACACACACACACCACACACACACAAATCTACATACACCTCAAACAAAAGAGGAACATTTTTTACATGTTCATTGGGGCTGAGTGAGGGGCAGAATGCAGTGTGTGGCTCAGACGGTGCAGTGGGGTTCTGCTCAGGCATTTCCCCCACCTCCAGGCTTACTTGGGAGTAAAAGGATGTGCTGGATCGAGGCATACATCCCGCCCCCACCCCGAACAGGCACTGGTGCCCCTGCCTTGCTCCTTTGACAGTGGCTCCATTTCGTGGCTTGAGTCCACCACCTCGTGCAGAATACTTATACTCCCTCCAACCCTGAACAGTCCCTTGCCCTCTGCCCTCCTCACTACGTGCATGCACCTCTGCCCGGCTGCCCACCTGGGTTCCGCAGCCAATGATCATTCACCAGGAAGCTGAAAGGTGTTGGATCAGAATTGGGTTGGTGTCCCAAATAAATCCAAGGCAGACCACTGACCACATTTGGGGGATCCAAGAAAAGGTAGCCCACTATCAAGCTAAGAGCTGGCTGAAATAAATCCACATGGGCAGTTTGCAACTAAAGGGATACCTACACAACCACAGCTGCTGCTCCTTATTGGCCCAGGAAAAAGAGGCTTACAAAGGAAGGTGTCACATGTGAGTTCACAGTGTTGGCCACGTGAATGGGCGCAGGTCTGCCCTTGTCCCCAACCCTCAAATCTGTGGCTGATACAGATGGGCAGAATCTATTTTAAGCCCTGGGTGGTGCAGGGTTGCAAATTTCTTGTATTTTTGTTTGTTTCATTTCTTTGCTGACTCAAAGGGGGAGAATAGTTGTTGTCGGGTGTTGGTGAATGCTGCCGTGTCGCCCAAAACATGGTGACATGTCATCTTTGACACACGTGTCATAGGTTCTCCATCACTGGTCTATCCTCTGCTTAAACACCTCCAAGGAGGGAGAACTTGCAACATTCCAGGGAAATTGAATCTGCCACGGAACTGCCATAACTGTTAAAAAGGTTTTTCCCAATATCCCACCGATATCTCCCCCACAATAATTTAAACCCATTACTATGAGTTCTGTCCTCCACTACCAACTTAAAATGCCTCCTAGCCTCCTCTAAATGATAGCCCTTGAAATACTTAAAAAGAACAATTTCCTCTTTCCTTCCTTTCAGTACAGACTAAATTTATTTATTTATTTAGGCTTTAGGCTTCTATACCGCCCCGTCCCCGGAGGGCTCTGGGCGGTGCACAGCATATCATGAATACAATCATAAAATATCATAAATAGGCTAAACTTATAAAAGCAAAATCCTCTGCCAGGGGGCTGATGGGAATTGTAGTCCAAGAACATCTGGAGTGCCATAGGTTCGCCACCACTGGATTAAACTGTGGGATATCTTTTGCAGAGTTGACCCTTTTGTCACCCCCATTATGCATGATGGACTATGCCTACTGCCCAGGGGAACATATGGGGTCAAATACCCCCGGGCTGCAGCCATTTAGTCAACTGGGAGGCGGAAAATCGCACCCACACCCCTCCTCCTTCACCCCGGGTCCATACACTGACTTCAAGACCTGGTGCAAAAAAACATCGTTTGGTCATGGTGGGGAAGGTCGGCTGCCTATATGGGGGAGAAGGGAGGTGGAAAACTCAGATTTTGCGCCGTGTTAGATTTTTCCTAGATACGCCTCTGCCTACATGTGTACATGGTCAGTGCAGTTGACTTGAAACACAGAATACGCCCCATATCTTTCCTGTATCTTCCCTAGTAAGATCTGCTATAGAGATAGATGGGAACCGTAGCCTCCATTGCTTCCTGAAATAGTTTTAGGAAGCCAAGAAAGCTACAGTGCCCAGCAAAGCAGTAGGTTCTGAACATCTGTCAACAGCAGTTACCCAGCTAGCCACCATGCTGAATTCTGCCATATGGGCAGAGGTACACTCGAAATCTGCTCGTCTTCCACTGTGAACAAATCTTCAATTTGATAGCACAGGGTGTTCACTTTGGGAGAAAACGGGCATTGCAAACAGAGTGAGCTAGCTTTTTGGTCACAATATTTGAAAGATTGTCGCACAACTACAATAAGGGCACCTTTAAGATGCTTTCCCCCGGTCCCGGTCCCCTCATTTTCCTTTTCATATTCATGGAAGCAAAGGGAAATTTTATTGTAAGCTAAAATGTAATTGTTTGTTAAGGCTAAACTATAGATAAGTTAAAGTGAAAATGGATTTTAAACAATCGAAAAGTCTGATGATGGTGCTGTCCCACACCGAGTTGTATTCTTCTAGAAAAAACTGGGGACATCTCCTGGATAGAAAAATATTTTTTAAAAAAAACCCCTCAGTGTTCTTTGACCTCCGAACATAGATAAGAGGTGCAATACAGAATGTAACTTCAATCATAAGCAGGGATGCTTGGATATCCCCCAATTTGCTCACGTTTTGATCTCTAATCATTATCTGGGAGCTATGAACAGACAAGACAGCCCTTTCTACAAACCTGAAAAAAGAAAAACTTGAAACCTGAAACAATAAGGAAAAATACAGTGAGGGGGACAGGGTTAAAAACCATCCAAAATGAAAGCAGTGCCTGTAGCTTTAAGAGAAAATGCCTCTTCAGTGGCCACTATGGGGATTGCAAGGTGGGTAGGAAGATTAGATGTTGGCCCCTCCCACACATGCAGAATAATACACTTTCAATCCACTTTCACAAATTGTTTGCAAGTTGATTTTGCTATTTTGCACAGCTGCAAAGTGGATTCTGCATGTCCGGAAGGGGCCATTGACAGAAGCCAAAGAGCCGAACGTTTCGGGGTGCTCTGTAAAAATTCAGCCATCCTTATCCTTTTTCCTCGCTTTCTCTTAGGCCCCTTCCGCACAAGTGGATTTTGCTTTTCTGCACAGTAAAATCCAACTGCAAATTACATTGAAAGTAGATTGAAAATGCATTATTCCACATGTGCGGAAGGGGCCTCAGTTTTATTCTTTGTTCTGACTGCAGGAAGGTTCTGCAATCAGGACTGTACCTGCCCTTCGTTGCCGTTTGGATTATGTCCCTCCATCCACCTGTGCTTTTACCCTTCAGATGAAGCAGGTTTGCCCAGAGTTCTCAAAACGGCACGGTTTGGCTTTGCAGAGCCTAGCGGTGATGCGTCTGTTCACCGAAACCCGGGCCTCGTCTCTTGGAGCCTGCCGAGAGTATACAAGGGAATAAATCTCTGATAAATTGAGGCAGAAATTGCTGAGCCGCTAAAGTTGCGCAGGCCCATGAAAGATTTTTCATTACACAGTAGTGCTGTGTTTTGATTTGGGGAAGATGGTGGAGAAGACGACAATGTTCTCAGTGGCAAAGCAGGTATTTATAACTCGCAGAGATGCTAATGTGGGTCAGAAGGACATTGGGACAGAAACAGCAGCTGTATTATTAACCCTTCCATTGAAACACTCCACACACACACATGCTATTTGGTAGACAGAATTCAGGTTTCTGTTGCTCTGGCTGCAACCCTGCGCTTCACTTACTTGGAAGTAAGTAATGTTGCAGTGAACTGTCTGTCCTTATCTGTCTATCAGGGTGGAGCTGTAGCTGAGCCACAAAGCGCCTTTTTTTAAATGCAAAATATCTCAGGATCAGTTCCTTGAATCTCCATTTCAGACAACCAAGTAGTTGGTGATTTGAAATATCTCTGTCTGAAGCCTTGGAATGATGCTGTCATCGTAGCAGACAATACTGACTTCAATAGACCAGGGGTCTGACTCTGCCAAAGGAAGAAGAAGAGTTGGATTTATATCCCCCTTTCTCTCCTATGGGAGACTCAAAGGGGCTTACAAACTCCTTTCTCTCCCCCCCCCCCACACACACAACAAACACCCTGTGAGGCGGGTGGGGCTGAGAGAGTTTCACAGAACTGTGACTAGTCCACGGTCACCCAGCTGGCATGTGTTGGAGTGCACAAGCTAATCTGGTTCCCCAGATAAGCCTAAACAGTTCAGGTGACAGAGCAGGGAATCAAACCCGGTTCTCCAGATTAGAGTGCACCTGCTCTTAACCACTACACCACGCTGGCTCCGTGGAAGCTATCTGGAACAGGGAGAAGCCATAGCTAAGTGGCTGAGCAGCTGATTGTATGCAGAAAGTCCCTGGTTCAGTCCTTTGAACGTCCAGTCAAAAGTAGATGATATGAAATCCTGGAGAATAGCTACTGGTCCAAGCAGACAATGCTTTCTTTGATAGACTAAAGTTCTGAGTCAGTAAATGGCAGCTTCATGAGTCTATGTATCTATTACGTTGGTATCCCACCCTTTCTCTCTGGAGCTCTCTGCAGCATACGTGGTTCTCCCTTTTTCATTTACCCTCAACAACAACGTTGTGAAGTAAAGTAAGCTGAGAGAGTACGGCTTTTTCTGCACAGAACATTTAAAACGTTTTGCAAACTTTTTGAAAAGATATTGTCGAAGGCTTTCATGGCCGGATTCAACTGGTTCTGGAGGGTTTTCCGGGCTGTGTGGCGGCGTGATCTGGTTTAACGCTGATTTTTTGTTCCTAACGTTTCAGAGGTGTATCTGCACCTCTGTGGCAATGCAGCATCTTCAGAGGTGTATCAACGATGCCTAGGAAAGATGCAAACCACCAACGATAATTCCCACGGCCACACAGCTCGAAAACCTCCAGATTTACCAGCTGAAAAAGAATCTCAAATTTGAGAATTTCAAGAGAATGATTCTGGCCCCTGCTGGGTTTTGATGTGTTTGGGGACGGAAGGTAGCGTTGCCAGGCCGTTAACAAACGGATGGGTGGTAGGCAGGGATTTGGTGGGGCCAAGATGCCAGCCACATCACTTCTGGTAAAAAAAAAAAACACCAGATGTGACATGGGCAGCTATAGGAATCACGGGAAACTTTATGGTAAAAGCATAGATTTTCAGTCAATTCCTAGAGTTTTTTTTTTTAATAAATTTTTATTGTATAGAATAATTATGCATTTGTTACATTCAATCTCTCCGTTTTATCTATACATTTTTTCATTTCCCCCCCCCTTTCTATTAATTATATTATGCAAGCAGTAGGAGATTCATTCTTCTTATTCTTTTATTCCATATTTCTTTGTTAAATCCGACTTCTTCCATCCATGTTTCATACACTGTCCATAGTTTCATTATATCTTCCATCTTTTCTTCCCATAGTTTATTTTTTTTGTCCAGTTTTTTCGGCAAAATCCCTCTGGATTGTATTTGTTCCCAGATATATTCCAACCATTTTGACACTGTCCATTTTTTATCATCTTTCCATTGCCCAACTTTCAACACACAGCGATGTGCTGCTCTTTTATCATTATTTTATACATTGGTTCCAGAAACTTCGTTATTCACTCTTTTATCATCTATTATCCCCACAATTAATAATTCATTATTTATGTCAATTTTAGCACTTTTACTAAAGTTGTTCTACATATTTCATTATATTTTCCCAAAATTTTTTCACCAGTTTACATCTCCTATCCACATATGAGTATAATATGCTCCTTTTTCTCCACAATGCCAGCATTTTGAGCTTAATCCTTTTATCATATAGGCTAGTTGTATTGGGGTTCGATACCATTTAAGTAAAATCTTTCTTTCTAATTCCACATATTTTTCTATCTTTACCTTCTTCATGCTCTCCATGATTCTTTCTATTTTTTCAACATCTAAGATATTTTCTTTCTCCCATTTTTGATTCAAAGTTCTCAGCATAAAATCTTTATCCTCTACCATATGCTTGTATACTGCTCCTATAATTTTCCCTTGTAATGTTTCGTGGAGTTTCAACCATTGATTTATTGTACAGTCATCTTTTATTCTAAATTTCCTTAATTTTTCCCATAGGCCTCTTATTGCCAGCGTCAATTCCTAGAGTTACCCTATGTCACTTCTGTTTTCTTTTTTGGTGTGTGTGTGTCTGTGTGTGCGTTTACAAGAGAGGGCATAGTTCCATGTGTAACTCTGTGCTTTTTATGTATTTTTCATTCAGGCAATAGAAGCAGGGAGATCCCTTGCCCCCATTGGAGGAATTGGACCCCTATTGAAGAGGGGGGGAGGTACAGAGAGACTGTTATATAGTGGTTATAGTGCTGGAGTAGGAGCTGAGAGTCCCAGGTTCAAACCAAGCACCTCAAACCAATTATTATTATTTATTATTATCATTATTATTATTTATTAAATTTAGTATACCGCCCTATCCCCGAAGGGCTCAGGGCGGTGTACAGACAAAACATCAGCTAAAAACATACATATAATTAAAACAACAGTCGTATCTTAGAACATCGCCCGCGCCCTTACGAAACCCTCCTAATGCGAAATAATGGGTCCTGATGGTATTAGGGCCCATGAGGGTAAAGAGGAGGGGGCAGAGGCACCCTCAGTGGCCGGTCTCTCCAAAGGCCCGGTGGAACAACTCAGTCTTACAGGCCCTGCGGAAGCATCTCAGCTTGTTCTTTTAGTCACTAGGGCCCCTTCCGCACACGCAAAATAATGCGTTTTCAAACCACTTTCACAACTGTTTGCAAGTGGATTTTGCCATTCCGCCCAGCTTCAAAGAGCACTGAAAGCAGTTTGGAAGTGCATTATTCTGCATGTGCGGAATGAGCTTAGGTTACACCTGCGCTGAAAAGCACCCACTGAGTCTTCCTTCATAGCGGGTGCAGTGATTTGGACCCCAGTCTTCGTCGGATCCTGACCGTCTTACCGTTGCTCTGAACGGCCTCCTTCAGCAAATGCGTGCAGTGACACAAAATGAACTCGACTCGCTGTTCAATTCCGCCAAGCGGGCATAATAAATAAGGGTTGGAAGAAGCCTCCCCAATTTTGCGATTCCATTAATCCACTTTTGTTCCCTGCACATGTGTGTGCGTGCGCGCACTTTTTTTCTCCCGTTCCCTCTTTGGAAGATTTACTACTTTGCCAAGGCTCTGCTTCCCTGACGCCGCATGCATAATTTGGTTCTTGGATAAATAACTTGTGGCAGTTTTATCTGAAAATAAGCCAACATTATCATTTGGGCTGTTTTGCAGCGACGGTGGAATAACCTTACATGTCTGCCTGAAATCTTTGTCCAACTCAAGCAGTATAAGAAGACAGAAGGTGTAAGGGCTGATGATGGTTGACGCCGTGGCATGAATAGCAAATGGGGGAAGCTTGTTACAGGCACATATTCTTCATCTGACCTGTTTAGAGAGCCAGCGTGGTGTAGTGGTTAAGAGCACGGGGATTCTAATCTAGAGAACCGGGTTTGATTCCCCACTCCTCCACCTGAGTGGCAGAGGCTTATCTGGTGAACCAGATGTGTTTCCGCACTCCTACATTCCTGCTGGGTGACCTTGAGCTAGTCACTGTTCTTCGGAACTCTCTCAGCCCCACCTACCTGACAAGGTGTCTGTTACATACATACATAAAACCTTTATTAGGCATAAAACGAATATAACAACCAGCATTATCCAGACAGATGTTCCATACATAAAACCACCACAGGTATTATTCCAAAGTTCCTAAAAGGAACCTAGCTACAGAATTTAAAATCACAGAAGAAGAGTTGTTTAGTAGGAATGCCACCTTCCCAGCAACAGAGTATTCCTTAAATTTAGCAGGAAGAAGAGTCAAAAGCCTGGTCCTAGCTTCTTCGTATTTGGGGCAGTTAAGCATTATATGTTCCATGGATTGCACCACTATAGTACAGTGGGGGCATTTCCGCTCTTGCGAGTCAATTTTAAGAAACCTCCCTTGGAGTACAGAACAAGGGAAGGAATTACAACGAGCCCTTGTGTATATCCATCTAAGCTTGGGCTCTTGGAGTATACTCAGATAGTCTGCCATCAGATTGGTTTTGAATTTGATGTTGTTCAACATCAAGGTGTCTGTTGTGGGGAGAGGAGGGGAAAGAAGCTTTTAATCCGCCTTACAGGTGCAACAGGGCAAGATTTCTTGTCCTGACATGCTTCTTCTTGCCCCGCGCATGCTTCTTGCTTTCCGCATGAAAAGTGATAGCACTTTGAGAACGACTTTTCGCGCCAGAGCCAGGCAAGGGCTTGGGAACACCCTGAGTGGGTAATCGGCCAGTGAAAAACAACACGGCAAAAGTGTTTTTAGAAACAACAGAGAAAAAGCTGCTTGGGAAAATTTCTGGAACCAAAACGGGGGAAACTAGTACAGAACTCCATGGAGGAAATGTTTTATTGGCCCCTTCCGCACATGCAGAACAATGCACTTTCAATCCACTTTGCAGCTGTGCGGAATAGCCAAATCCATTTGCAAACAGTTGTGAAAGTGGATTGAAAGCGCATTATCTGCATGTGCGGAAGGGGCCATTGGGCCTTTCCCCACTTACCTTAAGCCCCGCGCTACTTGAGGAGAGTAGCACGGGGACCCCCGGCACTCCCCACGACAGGGGCGGTGACAGCGCAGCCGCCCCGACGCTGCCACTGTCGCGCCCCCTCAGCGCACAGCATCCCTGGCGCTCTTCTTAAGGGCGCCTTTTGATGACCCGGGGTCGTGGGGACGCCCGGGCGCGCACCAGGGATCGAAGAGAGTGGGGAAAGGCCCATTATCATCCTGGAAACGTTGTGACATGTGCAGAAAAGACCACAGTTAATTTTGCCTCAAGCTAGTCATGGGGAGTGCTACATAAGGGAGACAGTGATGGCTGAAATGGTTGGAGGGGTTCTGAATCTAACATCCCCGAATGAATTTTTAAACTTGCCTGGTGCAATCGGGTGGTGCATTAGGACAGGAGGCATTACTGATTCTCCTGGGCGCCTCTCTCTTTCTTGGAAAGGGACTCTGAAAACACCAACGCCACCCTCGTTGCCCGGTGCCAGCAGTGCTTAATTAAAACCCCACTTTCTGGCATTTCTGAGTTGCTTCAGAAAATAAATGTTGCATTTCCTGGGCTGACGTGTGATCCTCTCTTTGTGGAACAGTGGCAAGCAATGGAACGCAAAGAGTGCCGCAGCCTCTGCCTCCAATTTCTCCAAGTAGTTTAAATGAGGCAGCCTGTAGCTTTTCAGCCGTCGCTGCTTTCATTCAAGAAAGCATCTTTTTGTCGCTTCAAAGTGAGACCCCCTTGGGCTTTTGTACAAGGAGCTACAGAGCCGGGTGTGCCCTACATCCAGCTAGATAGATCAGGCCTTTGCACCATCTAGTAAACGGGTGGTAGGAACTCAGCATGTGTGACATCTCTTTGGAAAGAGGTCAAATTAGCCGCTTTGGGTCAGGGTCAGAGAGGAAAGTGGGACAGAAATGGTTAAATGGCCAGTCTTTCCAAGGAGCGATTGGATGCTCCTAATCGACATTGCTTCTATTCTGAGAGCAGAGTTTACTATCAGTGGCTTCTCCCTACATTTAGAGGAGACCCTTTAGAGGACTGGATTATGGGATGTTTTCCCCAGGTATGTCTCAGAATCAGATCACAGGGGAGTTCAATTCTTGCCAGGTGCATGGGATCGAAAACAGGATTAGGGCTGCATAGCACCAGAGGTTTAGACCTTCTCTACACACACATGCCGTTATCCATAATTGAAATGCCCTTTGTCAGCTTCTATTTGCCTGGCTGTAGACTGTGTGTACCCTTCTTTTCAGACACCCCAGCAAAATTACTCCCTGGGTGCCATTTTAGGATACAAAACTGGCACAGAATGAGATCTAAGTTCCTTTCAAACAGTGTGGTGTAATGGTTTAGAGCAGGTGGAATCTAATCTGGAGAACCGGGTTTGACTCCCCACTCCTCCACCTGAGTGGCAGAGGCTTATCTGGTGAACCAGATGTGTTTCTGCACTCATACATTCCTGCTGGGTGACCTTGGGCTAGTCACAGCTCTCTCAGAACCCTCTCAGCCCCACCTGCCTCACAAGGTGTCTGTTGTGGGGAGAGGAAGGGAAAGGAGCTTGTAAGCCACCATGAGTCTCCTTACAGGAGAGAAAGGGGGGATATAAATCCAACTCTTCTTCTTCACCTAATGCTGTTGTTTGCCAACTGAGGGTAGGGAACCCCTATTTCCATCCTTCCTTTGCTTTCCTTGCTCCAGCAAAAAGTGGAGTGGGGGGGGGGGAGGATGCAGAGGCCAGCACAGTTTTCCCCCAACATCATGATGGGATTTCTGGCCACATAACTGGAAGTGATGGCACTGAGTCACCACTCACTCTAAGGCCCCTTCCGCACACGCAAAATAATGCGTTTTCAAACCACTTTCACAACTGTTTGCAAGTGGATTTTGCCATTCCGCACAGCTTCAAAGAACACTGAAAGCAGTTTGAAAGTGCATTATTTTGCATGTGCGGAATGAGCCTAAGATTCACCTGAAATTTTAAAGTTTGGTCAGAGTTCTGATTGGATCCTGGAGTGTCTGCAATGCAATGACATCATTTCCAGATAGAAATGACATCACAGAACACTGTTCCTGCGAGTCTCCACCTTTCCCACCACCAAAGTCTCACAGGGGTTGCCTGACATGGGCTGCTAACTTTACCTTATCTCCATGTCCCACTATAACAATCTGAATCAGACCCTCATGCACCTGTAAAGCACTGAGCTGCCAGTATATACCTGTGACCCAACCCAAGGACATACCTGGAGGGGGAAAACATGTAGCTCAGCCCCAGTGGCATACTGCCAATGGGGCAGGGGGCGCGATGCCCCAGGCGGTGCAGCGGCGGAGACGTGGCCGGACTGTGGAGGGGCATTCCCCAGGGACAGTTTCCGCCTCGCTCCACCTCTTCTCAGCCCTGCCAGTCCTATGGAAAGCGGATGGAATAAAGAAATCTGGGAGATGCCTTAAGCATTTTTGGCAAAAGTTTCGTGCTGTATCAGAGTATGCCAGAAAATCCATTTGCGGACCAGGGGTTGTAGCATTTCCCCCTGCATCCCATTATAACAGCTTAATCTCTCCCAGCTCAGTAGACCATGACCAATTTAAACAATTGAGCTGGGAGATATTAAGCTGATATTATGGCTGATTTGCACATTATTGGAGGCAGAGGTTGAGTCTGGGATCCCTACCCTGTGCCCTGTGTAACAGTCTCATGTGAGTTGCAGGTTCTCCTCAAATGAGAGCCAGTGTGGTGTAGTTAAGAGCAGGTGGACTCTAACCTGGCAGCCCAAGTCCACTTAGATAAGAGGTTCCCCCACCCACCCACCCCGAGACTGTTTTCCTAATCTGGAAAAGTCTCAGAGAGATCTCCTTGGAGTTAGAAGGAGGAGTTGGATTTATACCCATCTTTCTCTCCTGTAAGGAGACTCAGGGTAGCTTCCAAGATCCTTTCCCTTCCTCTCCCCACAACAGACACCTTGTGAGGTAGGTGTGACTGAGAGAACTGTGACTAGCCCAAGGTCGCCCAGCAGCAATGTAGGAGGGTGGAAACACATCTGGTTCACCAGAGAAGCCTCCGCCACTTAGGTGGAGGAGTGGGGAATCAAACCCGGTTATCCAGATTAGAATCCACCAGCTCTTAACCATTACACCACACTGGTTACCACCTCCCAGCCTAGAGGATAGAATTGCCAGGGACATGCCAGCAAAGGCCACCCACCAGTTGTCAGGACCGCAGTCTAACCACTGGTCACCACTCAATATATCTTTTTTTAAAAACTGAAAGGCTATTTTTGTTATCGTGATCATAACCCCCAAACATATTTCATGTGTTTCCAGCTCCTTTCATTCGTAGATGCCCTTGGGCTTTCAAAATAGATTTGGGGTTGTTCAGAGTGTTTTACAGCCAGTGGAACTGGAGATGTGTAATTGTGGGTTACCACCGAGAATGCAAACGCATTAAGGTCTGCCACATATTTAGATTTGTGGAGAGCAGGAAGGCTTTGAACAACATGTGCAATAATCGTGCGGCTTGGCTGAGCTGGATTGCATCCACTCGATAAAACGTACAGAGTAATTATACCTTTGGAAGAGCAGAAATTCTCGTGTGCCAAGATGGGCCTCGTAACATACCTGAAAGGGAAACTAAAGTGAGGTAGGAGGGCTCAGCAACAGACTATTTACTTTCCGTATATATGTCATTTACACCACCAGAATTTCGATTTTGGAGGAATATCTTTTTCTGCCCCAAAACCTTAACAGCCCCTCTGGTCCAGTTCAGGCATTATAGAAAAACGGGGTTTATATTTGTGCAATTGACTAAATCTTGTTTTTCCTCAAAAATTCGGGTTTGATCATCTTTTGCTGTAGGATGCCTGCATTTGTATCAGGACTGGATTTGAGGGGGGGGCGCAAGGGGGCTCTGCTGTGGGTGGCAGGCAAAGAGGGGGCAGCAACAGCCAGGTTTAAAAAAAAGGTAAGAGGCTGCCTATTGAAAGTGTGTAAGTGAAGTTCCCCCCCCCCCCAATGGTTTTTTTACCATCCTACACCTATGTTTATTGGCCCATTCGGAGGGGGCCTTATTGTAGTTCTTTTGTTAATGGATAGGTTATGGTCAGCCTTATCTATGAGCCTCATTGAGTAGGTTATAAGTTAAACAGCAAATCTGTTACATGTTCTGTCTTTTTGTGCCTGTTTCACTTGTAAGAAAAATTTTTATTATTATTATTATTATTAGTTTTATATACCGCCCTCCCCCTGAGGGCTCAGGGCGGTTCACAACAGGTTAAAACAAACATTAAAACATAATTTAAATATCAATTATATAAAAACAGAACCCATTTTAAAATGTGGATGGCGTCTGGCTACCCCCCCTCCCCCCCTTGTGCCCACGGGAGGCCAGATGACATGGTAGATATATTTTTAACCAGGCTGGCCAAACGCCTAGCAGAACAGGTCCATCTTGCAGGCCCTGTGGAAACTCTGTAAGTCCCGCAGGGCCCTGATCTCCCTAGAGAGCCTGTTCCACCAGGTAGGGGCCAGGGCTGAAAAGGCCCTGCCCCTCGTCGAGGCCAGCCTGATCATTTTTGGGCCAGGGATCACGAGTAGGTCCTCCTCCGAGGAGAGGAGGGGCCTACCGGGGCAATATGGGGCAATACACCTGATTTGGAACTTGAATTTGATTCAGTTGCCTTGCACAGCAGGAAGAGCTGGGTTCGAAAGGCTAAGGGGTGATAAAGTGTGATACCACATCCCATCTCTGGTTCAAATTAAGAGTTCTGCACTACTGTTTGATTCTTTAAAACACCCATATGCTGGGAACATCCTGGCTGCAATCCTAACACTTTCCTGCGAGTAAGTCCACTGGATCAAATGGGTTCTGCTTAGGATTGGTCACTCAGCCCCAATGTCTTTTCTGGCAAATTTGAAACGAGGTCCTGAGGATCTGGCTAAACCTGGCTAAATTTGATAAAGGCCGACATCACTGTAGAAAAAAAACAACTCTTGAGAAATGTCTCCCTTTGTTGAAACGGGGGATTTGCTGGAGGTGAAATGTTCAGCTTTTGACGAAGCATAAGAACGGAAGACCTTTGGCAAGACAAAGCCATTTTGTCTAAGTAGAGATATAAGAATGAGATTTATGTTGAATCCCGATGTGTGGCTGTGTTCTGATTGGCAGCGTTTATTAGTGGCTGTAAAATGCGCAGCAAACAGTGTCTGGTTACCAAAGGTAATATACTGAAAAATCCACAGCATCTCAATCTAAGACTCTGAATTTGATGCTTATGGTTTTTTTGCTGGCTTTAAAATTTGCGTCTGCCTAAAGAGCTGACAGTCTGGGCGGATTCACCCAGTGCAGCGCAGCCGTGGAACACGGTGGCGAGAACATTGGTCTAGGATCAAATCGACCCAGGTTTGGATCCTTGCTCTGCCGTGAATCTCCTGACCCTAGGTGACAGGGCAATTGGGGGGATAAAATCTACTGGCCTCAGTTCTTTGGAGGAAAAATGGGATAAAAATATGTTAGATATTTAGGAAACATATTTCAGAAGCATCCCACATCGGTGATTTTTGGAACTTGTTGTACTGGACATCTGGTAGTGGGTGTTCTGCCCCCCAAGTGAATCTGTGTTTGGTGCCATGTACTTGGTGCCCTGGGGGGAGACACAAGCCAGGTTCAACAATTCAACAATAGGTTTATTACTTAAGAGAATCAAGACCCTAACTCCTCCCTTGGGTCTATCTAAATCAGAGTACTTGCTTGTCTTGAGCAGGTTTGAATCTGTAGACTGTGTCTTCTCTTGGCTGCTTTCAAGAAAGTCCACTGTGTCTTGCTTCCTTTCAGTTCTTTCAGTCCTTGTCTGGTTCTAATTACTGTTAACCTTAACTTGTGCTCTATGGACCACCATATATGTCATGAATATTCCAGTCTCCAGCTACCCTTGGCACCTCGCTCTGACTGACTGGCAAGAGCTAAAACAGGGGATTGCTGGGTAAAGAGGGAAACTACCTATTGGGAAATGTCTTAAAGGGACAGGGGCTAACTGAAATTCCCTACCTTAGAAGACTTTACAATGAACTAAAACCTGGCTAACTATGGGGAAACTGAAGCTTAATGGGGAAATAACTAAAACCTCTGTGGGGGCATGACAGTGGGAGACCAAAATCGAACTCTGCATGTGGGTGTGTGCCTGGGAAACACAACTACAGAGTCCAGTTCCCTTGGAGAAAAGGGATGTTTTGGAGGTTGGGCTCCATGGCATTGTACCCCAATGAGGTCCCTCTCCCTGCCCCCAGGTGCCGCCCCCAAATCTGCAGGGGTTTCCCACCCCAGAGATAGCAAACCTACCCATCCACCCACCCCCATCCCCTGCTGGGCCCCTGGTGAGCTCTGGCTACCCTACTTTGGGGGCATAGGAGGCCCCTTCCACACATGCAAAATAATGCACTTTCAATCCACTTTCACAATTGTTTGCAAGTGGATTTTGCTATTCCACACAGCTGCAAAGTGCACTGAAAGTGGATTGAAAGTGCACTATTCTGGCATGATAATGAATCAACTAAGAGTCTTAATTTATTTTTACACTTAATTATGGCGGCAAGAGTGCTGATAGCAAGAAAATGGAAAAATGATGAAGCACCACGACATGAAGAATGGATTGCATAGATCCTAGATTACATGGAAATAGACAGATTATCCGTTTGCTTGAAAAATCTCCAAACGAATAAAGTTGAAAAATCTACAATCCCATGAAGACCTTCCTAGAAAGAAAACACAATAAACAATTATTTTGTAAAATTTAAATATATATTCTATTAGTCTTAGATTTTAAACAGTGGGGAGGGGGGTTTCTTTCCTATCTTCCTTTCTCACAGTAAAGTATTTAACATAATTTAGTAAGTTTTATATACATTATGGTATTCAGACAAAAATGTTTTCACTGTATTTTTATTTTCTCTTTTTTTGCTTTTGTTGTTACTTCTTTCCTTTTTTATTACTTTTTTAATAAAGGCTTTATTTGGAGAAGTTAAAAGAAAATACATAATTACTTCTTGACCTAGAGCGGAAGTCACTTTTTAAATTACTTTATACTTATTTTAATTATTGAAGATTATTGCTGCTAATGTCTTAATGTTTTAAATTATTTATTGTTTTAATTGAAATCATATGTTGTATTGTGTTAGATCGTTTTGTGAACCGCCCTGAGCCCTTGGGCGGTCTATTAAATTGAATTAATAATAATAATAATAATAATAATAATAATAATAATAATAATAATAATAATAATAATAATAATAATGAGGAGGAGGAGGAGGAGGAGGAGGAGAGGAGGAGAGGAGGAGGAGGAGGTGGTGGTCTGGGGGGAAGAATTAGGACTAATAAAAGGAAACACTTCTTCACTCAACATGTGATTGGTGTTTGGAATATGCTGCCACAGGAGGTGGTGATGGCCACTAACCCGGATAGCTTTAAAAGGGGCTTGGACAGATTTATGGAGAAGTCGATTTATGGCTACCAATCTTGATCCTCTTTGATCTGAGATTGCAAATGCCTTAACAGATCAGGTGCTTGGGAGCAACAGCCGCAGAAGGCCATTGCTTTCACCTCCTGCATGTGAGCTCCCAAAGGCACCTGGTGGGCCACTGCGAGTAGCAGAGAGCTGGACTAGATGGACTCTGGTCTGATCCAGCTGGCTTGTTCTTATGTTCTTAATAATAATAATAATAATAATAATAATAATAATAATAATAATAATAATAATAATAATAATAATAATAATAATAATAATAATAATAATAATAAAAGTCTTCCAATACCACAGATCTGCATTTGGTTTCTTTTGCTTTATTAAAAAAAAGTATTGCTTTTAAAATCCAATAAAAATTTTAATATTTTTTTCAAAAAATTGAAAGAGAAAGTTGATTGAAAGTGCATTATTCTGCATGTGCAGAAGAGGCCTGAATGTAGCAGAGTGAAGACAGATGCTTAATTATCTGTCTGGTCTGCACAGCAGTGTAGCTTGTACTCGTGGTTACAGTTCTGTTCCGATTTAGCAGCATTTCTTCAGAAATATCTGGCTCAGAGAAGAGTGATAGTTTCTTTGTTCCATCTGTGAAAGGTAGCTCAGATCCTAATACAAGCCAGGCTCAAGAGGATTCTGAACAGAAAAAGGGTTTTTCCCCCTCAGTGTTTTTTTCAATCAGTTCTTCTAACTTTTCGTCTCCTTGGTAATCATGTATTCCCTCATAGCTAAAGGGAAGGTGAGATTTTAAAAAAAATATTTCTGTGGATGGACAGGGAAGAACAAAGGGGGGACTTTGAATGGACAAATGTCAGGAAGGAAAGACTGCTTTGTTGATGATATTTTAAAAAAGCAAAAAAAAAAAATCCCAGAATCAAGGGGAGTAATTGCATGTATGTACTTTGATCCTGGGTCAGTACCCAACTTTAAAAAACCGTGCACCCATGCAGATCTTGTACCTGCTGGAGTGTGTGTTAGGAATGAATTAGTGTTTTCTGTCTCGTTTATCTTTGTATTTGTTTCTATCTTTCTCAATCATTCTGGTTCTCTGCTTTTGCTTTTGAAGATATTTCCTGTACTATGTATACATGGTGTGCATTTAAATTGCAATATGTACATCATTCAGACATGATAAGAAACCAAGGTTTGATCAAACAAACTGGTTAGTGCGTTCATCTAAATGCTGACCATTTCTCTAACGATTGCTTGTTAAGGATGACAAACCAGAATCTAAAAATGGTGGTTGGAAATTGGCTAACCACAGTTAGACTTAGCTATGATGATGAAGAATTGTGGGCCAGGATACCAGCTCTGTGTGTCCTTAGAGGAGGCAAAGTCAATGTAAACCTGTATTTGTTGAGACAAACCAGAAAGCCAGCGTGGCGTAGTGGTTAAGAGCTGGTGGATTCTAATCTGGAGAACCAGATTTGATTCCTCTCCTCTACCTGAGTGGCAGAAGCTTATCTGGTGAACCAGATGTGTTTCCACACTCCTACATTCCTGCTGGGTGACCTTGGGCTAGTCACAGTTCTTTGGAACTCTCTCAGCCCCACCTACCTCACAAGGGCTCCTTCCGCACATGCAAAATAATGCACTTTCAAACTGCTGTCAGTACTCTTTGAAGCCTTGCGGAATAGCAAAATCCACTTGCAAACAGTTGTGAAAGTGGTTTGAAAACGCATTATTTTGCGTGTGCGGAAGGGGCCAAGGTGTCTGTTGTGGGGAGAGGAAGGGAAAGGAGCTTGTAAGCCACCTTGAGTCTCTTTACAGGAGAGAATGGTGGGGTATAAATCCAAACTACTACTACTACTACTACTACTACTACTACTACTACTACTACTACTACTACTACTTCTACTTCTCTTCTTCTTCTTCTTTGACACTAAACTTTGGTTTCATAAACTGACCAGAGTTTGGTTTACTAACCATGTCCTCCCATATGTCCCCTTGTGTTAGCTACAGTTCTAGGCTGGTGGAGTGTAGGGAGAGAGGTGATCCTGCGGACTTATGAGGATCCAAGGTCATGACAGGTTTTGTTTGTGATGGCCAATACTTTGAATTGAAACCAGTAGCTGACGGGCAGTCAATGGAGCGACTGCAGAATTGGAGTAACAACCTCCACCAAGTTGTATCACTCTGCGTCATCTGGAGTCTCTGAGTTGACCTTGAGGGAAAACCTTTGTGACCTGCATTACAGTAGTCCAGTCTCAGGGTCACCATGATATGAATCCAAGAGACCAGATCAGCCAAGTCAAGGCTAAACTGAGCTGGGAGAAATTGTGTTTGTTTTGTTTGTTTGTAGCTGCATTAACTTCCATCTCCGGCAGTAATGCTGGAGCCAGTAATACCTCTAGCTCTTAACTGACTCATATGTGCTATGCACCATGCCCTTCAAGAGCTCCACCTAACCAACCAGCATTCCCTCTGTCTTTCCAGGATTTGGTTTCAATTGTTTTCAAATTAGTTTCAATATGAAGTGCCGTGGTTTTCATTCGTACAAAGGAGAAGCAAGACAAAACACGACGCTAGGGGAATGAAGGATTTTTGGCTGGGCACGCTTGCTTTTAAAATGCATAGTCACGAATTGTGAGTTGAGCTGACAGTATGTGAAAAAAAAAAAACAAATTAACCAAATGTAAGAACTGCACCCATTTGTTTTGCCCGTCGTCTCCATTTGGAATGATGCATTTTCGTGGCTTATTTGTGTAGCTGATGATTCACTTCAGGAAAGAATGTTTGGACTGCCGTGTCAAACAGCCTGTGAATGCAAAGAAGCTGACACACTTTGAAGAAAGCAACCAAGGCTCCAAAGAAAGGAGGGCCAAGGAGAGGCGCTTCTGCACAGTTCATTTTAAAAATGTTTTGAGGCAGGAAATAAAATGTTTCCTCCGTGGAGTTCTGCACTGTTTTTACCCTAAATAGTTCTATTTCAAGCCTCAAAATGTTTTAACTGAATCCCCTTTTAAAATGATTCTCTGGTTGAAATGTTTTGAAAACACCTTCAGGTGCTGTGCGAACTACTGACTCCGTTCCCACGTTTCTCCTCTTCCCTGAACTTCTTCCTTGGTGCCATTTTCTAAGCAGTTCCCCCTCACCTGCTCATTTGCAGCATTTAGCTGTTTGTTTATGGGGGACCAATCTTCGGAACATCAAGTATACAAGGGGTAGAGCATGTAGCACGAGGCTGTGACAACCTGAAGCATCAACTGAACACAGAACTAAAAGAAAGACAAAAATCACAAAATGTCAGCCAAGAATTGTTTCAAAGGGGGTGAACTGTAGTCGACCCACGTGGTCAGCGCAAGAACGAGACGAGACGCGGAGATAACATCTGGTGGAGATCGCCAGCAGCGGGAGCGCGGAGGTCCGTGTTCCTAGCGAGTCTCCCGCGTGCTCGTTCCTCGCACCTTTTATTGTGGTTCTATCGGGGGCGTGTAGAAGGGAGGAACGGAGGGAGTTCCGGGAGAGCGGGAGGTCGGGAGATCATCATGTGATGCATGATCTCACCTGGCTACGTGCGGAGAGGAGCGTAAGCGTCTGAGCCTAATCCTCACCTGGGGGCAAGACCATTGTCCCTGCGCCCGGTGACTGAGCCAGACAGTTCATGAACCATGACTCATAGGGGGATGAGGAGTGGGGGTGCGGTGCGACCAGAAGGCCGTAGGAGCGTAGGTGTTCCAGCGCTCGACTACGGTGCTGCTGGGTCAGCGGTGCATTACTACAGTGAACAAAAGGGGGAATTGGAACATTTTACAAACATTTTACAAACATTTTAAGAGATTTGTGTGCGAAGGGTCGATGATGTGTTTGTTTAAGGCCCTTTCCGCATGGGCCAATTAAACCAGAATAGCATCGGTAAAAAACCTGGGTTGGGGGGAAACTTTGCACGGATCCTGATTCTAACGTAGATCCGCATGCATCTCCCCCCCCCCCCCAAAAAAACCCGATACGGGCGGTTCTTTTGTTTTAACATGCCTCACAGCTGCAGCCAAAGGTTCACAGCCGTGAGGCGCATTCAAACAAGAGAATCTTGAAAATTGCAATTCTCTAAATTCTTGGAAAATTGCAATTCTCCATCTGCGGAGCCATGGAGGGGAAACAGGCCGTGTCATGGCCCAGGGGATCGGTCCCGCTTCCTGCTGCGCTTCACAGGCAAGCTGGGAAGGAAAAAAGGCAGCAAGGAAGGGAAAAAAGATGCACTGTGCGAAGGTGCGCACCCCGGCCAAAGTGCTGGCTGCTTATTGGACAACCAGCCATGCAAACGGGCCAGGGTGAGGGCGGGTTCTTGTAATGGGCCTTTCCCCCGCTTTTGTTGGCCCGTGCGGAAAGGACCTAAGATGTGAGCTAGGGAGTCAGAAACAGAAAGGGGTATCCCATCTGTCTGCTGCCCATTCCATGGGCCCAGGATTTCAGGTGTAGGCCTGGTATAAACTGAACACTAGACCTATCTGTAGGCAAAGCAAGTGCTCTGGCACTGAGCTAGAAAGCCTTTTAAGCCTGAACTGATGGGATTACCTTGTTCTGGGCAGAGTATAACACCATAGAGTCCACCCTCCAAAGCAGCCATTTTCTTCAGAGAAACTGAGGCCCCTTCCGCACACGCAAAATAATGCATTTTCAAACCACTTTCACAACTGTTTGCAAGTGGATTTTGCTATTCCGCACAGCTTCAAAGAGCACTGAAAGCAGTTTGAAAGTGCACTATTCTGCATGTGCGGAAGGAGCCTGATCTTGGTCATCTACACCTCAGTTGTAATAGCATGTGATCTCCAGGTGACACCTGGAGGATGGCAACCGTAGAGTGGGAGGGTGGGCCAACCTGGTGCTGGTGCTTAGAGCTGTGCCAGTCATAATAATCTTTCCATGATTGGCTCAGGCAACTGTTGGTAGTTCCATTAGTAGCCAACATTCTTGTGCCTTATTTGAAACCTAGAGCACTTCCGCACATGCAGAATATTGCACTTTCACTCCCCTTTCACAACTGTTTGCAAGTGGGTTTTGCAGTAAAATCCAGTTGCAACGTGCATTGAATGTGGATTGGAAGTGCATTATTCTGCGTGTGCGGAAGGGGCCTTAAGTCTGGCACGGAGAAGCCTCCCCCAGCCTCACTGTCGGAGAACAAACTTCTTACGAATGTTCAGAGCAAAATTCCCATGGTGTTCAATTCCCAACTCTCCCCCACCAGCCAGTGTAATCTAGTTTTCACTCTTCCATAGGAACAGTTCCAAAACATTTGTGCCTTGGAACCAGCCCAGGCAGGAAGGGAGATCTTCGAAAGAGATTGGAGGGGAAAAATGAAAGGAATGACGTCCTCGAGTTTTCACTACCGAGGGGCCCCAAAGGCTTCATTTGGTTCGCTGAAAGCGTTCTCATACATCACAGATTGGTTACCTTCCGCAGATAAAAGGCTTTCTTCTGTGCGTCGTGCAGCTTCCTTTTAAATATGAGTTCAAAGATGTGCAGCGTGCATGCACGTGAGCGCACACGCATGCCGGTTATTCCTGTTTTCAGTCTTTTCTTCCTGGTTTGTTTGCCTGCAGCCGGCTGGCACCTCGCCAAGGCTGCCTGCGTAAATCCTTCACAGCAATGAAATCTGGAGCCGCTTAACTCCTCTGCACCACAAAGATCTGGTCCTTTTGCCACAGCTGCAGTGGAGCAGGACACAAAGAGGCCTTTCAGCGGGCATGCAAATGGCAGAGGACGGCAGGTGCTTTTCGCAAAATTTTAATGTTTCTCTCTTTCCCCCCCAAAAAAGGAGATAAAAGATGCAATCCGCTTTCCTCCCAGATCCCTAGTGTTCTTTGAAACCGTTGTATTTTACGATGATAATAGAGCAAGCTCGGTTTTGCAATCTGGAATCGAGCATGTGGGGGGAATGTAGCAGGTGCAGAGGAGAGTGACGAGAACGAGGCGGGGCACGGAGACCAAGGTCTACGAGGAAAGGCTAATGGGTTTGGAAATGTTCAGTCTGGAGAAGAGGAGGTTGAGGGGGGACATGGCGTGAATGCATTACGTGAATGACTGTCACTAGGAGAAGGGCAGGGAGCTATTCCTGTTAGCAGCAGAGGATAGGCCTCGCAATTTTCTTTTTTTGCCATCGAGTCAGATCTGATTTATGGCGACCCCTGCTGGGGTTTTCAAGGCAAGAGACTTTCTGAGGTGGTTTGTCATTTCCTGCCTCTGTGTGACAGCCCTGATAGAAAGGTCAGAACTGGAACTCACAATAATGGCTTTAAATTACGGGTGGAAAGGGGTCGGCTGGATGTTAGAGGAAATAATTGCAGAAACGGTAGTCCATCCGCGGAATTGGCAGCCTGAGAAGGTGGTGAGTTCCCCCTCACTTCCGGTCCTCAAGCAATTGTTGGGCAAACATTTGTGAGACTTTCTGCCCAAATCCCCTAAAACATTTCTAAAAGATTTTCAACCCAAAACTCAAAAAATACACAGCACAAAACTCAAGGGGGGGGGGTCACATCATGGCAGCACAAAACTTCAAGGGGGTGAGTGTGTTGCTATTTTGCAAGAGTCTGTCACGCTTCAGACATGAAAGGGTTAACTGTGTGTATGCTGATAAGTCCATAACATCTGGAGAGCCACGAGTTTGACACCTGTGGTTTAAATGATCGTGTATATAAAAATAAAGTGTTTGCCCCACTTCAGGGGTAGGCAGTGTTTTTGACTTGAGTTTAAAAAAATCACATCTGCACACAAAGATGTCAAGTTCGATTGCACAATGGTGTCATAACTGCTGGGTCCTCCAGATGTTATGGGTATCATAAGTTCATCATCCCCCCTGCCAGCATGGCAGGGGATGATGGGAACTGTAGTCCATAACATCTGGAGGGCCGCGAGTTTGACACCTATGGTCTACTGGTAAACAAAAGGTGGGAGAGAGGGAAAGGCAAGTGTTGTTTTTGACCAGACGTTGCTGGGCACAAATTGAAGGGTCTTATGGGTTTATCTCATTCGCTTGGGCAGAGAAAAAGCTCTGACGGTTGGACAAATTTGTCTGGTGTGCCACAGGTTGCAGACCACTGAATTAGACCAACTTCTCCATCTTTGTATAAATTCTTCATTCATTTTATATTCCAACAAATCAGAGATTTGGGCTAAATACATTAATATGACTTCATTTTGCCAGTCTTGAACTAATGGAGTACAACTTATCCCGGACTACTTCTGTTCTGTCCCCCACTTTCTCCGCTCTCTCTTGAGTATTCTATTACAAAAGCAATAGAGAAATTCTCAGCTACTGTGGGAACATCTCCTGCCATTGGCTCCGATTGATGAAATGTCATCAAATCACCCTGGCTGATCAGCAGGCTTTCTGTCTGCCAAAAGATAGCCTCTAATACTAATATATTGTCATTGGACAGGCCAATGAGAAGGCAAGACATAAATTCTGAGGTCTAAACTACATATGATATCGGGAGACCTTCCAAGAGCCAGATTTTAGTCCAGTAACACCTTAGAGACCAACACAATTTTTAGGGTGTAAGCTTTTGAAAGTCAGAGCTCCCTGAGTGGCAGAGGCTTATCTGGTGAACCAGACGTGTTTCCGCCCTCCTGCATTCCTGCTGGGTGACCTTGGCCTCATTACAGTTCTTCAGAATTCTCTCAGCCCCACCTACCTCACAAGGTGCCTGTTATGGGGAGAGGAAGGGAAAGGAGCTTGTCAGCCACCTTGAGGCCGTTTCCGCACGGCCCATAAACGACGGCCTGGGGGCGGTAAAAACACCGCCCCCAGGCCGCCGTTCGCACAGGCGCCGCTGCTGCAACGCAGCAGCGGCAACCTGAATGCGCTTCCCTCCCCCCAGGGCGGCGTGCCAGCGCTTGCCCTAAACAACAACCCTTTAAAGGGTTGTTGTTGGGGAGGAAGCTGCTCTTCCCGGCGGCGCTGCTGCGTAACCGGCTGCTCGCCGGGAAGACGCTTATCATCGCCCTCCTCCGGCTGCCACCTCATCGATGTCCTCGCTCGTCAGCCTCTGCTGGCCGCTGGAGCCCTCGCCTCAATTGTCCTCCTCTCGGACCTCCAGGGGCGGGTGGCGTGGCGCATTAAAGCGAGGCTTTCGTGCGGAAACGGCCTGAGTCTCCTTACAAGAGAACAAGGTGGGGTATAAATCCAAATTCCTCCTCCTCTTCCTCTTCTTCTTTGTCAAGTGGAAGTTGGGATGGAGATCCCAGAGTCCTTATACCCAAGTCAGAAGGTGGGTGTGGTGTTGCCAAGAATGGTGTCGGGATACAAAGCTACAACACAAAATGTTGTCAGCTTGATTAGATTATGTGTGTGTGATTTTGCTGCCGAGACACTGCTGACTCATGGCAACCCTGTAGAGTTTTCAAGGCAAGGACTGAGACTGGCCCAAGGTCAGCCAGCAGGCTTCATGTGTAGCAGCGGGAAAACAAACCCAGTCCGCTGCTCTTAAGCACTACTCCATGCTGGCTCTCTTTGATTAGATGAGAGGACGGAAATGCTGAAGGGCAGAAAATGAACATCTGTAGTGAGACAAGAATCCTAAATGTTGTGACCTGGATTGGGGTCGTAGCTAGAGTTGTCAGCCCTGAGTTGGGAAATACCTGGGGATATTGGGGTGTGGAGGGCAGGTTTTGGGGAAGGGAAAGACCTCATCAGGGTATAATGCCAAAGAGTCAACCCTTTTGAGCAGTCATTTTTTCCAGGGTAACTGATTTGTGACATCTGAATCTCAGTTGTTATACCTACCAGGAGATATCCAGGACCCACCTGGAGGTTAGCAACCTGAGTTGCAACTTTGGGGTCTCTAACTCCCTTCCCCATGCCATGTTATTTTTTAGCTTGTTATCTGTAAAGATGACAGTATGGTTAAGTTTATGGCTAGTGGCCTTCTCATATCAGAGAACATGATTTCCAATGCAGAAGATTTGATTTTCATACCAGCTTAAACCCTACAACATCGATCCCTGTTTTTCAAAAATGTACTGCTTGATGCACGGTTTCAACCTGCTGCCATACTGTCTCGTTTTGGTAAATAAGACAATAGCCTCCCCCTCCCAAAAAAAGATCCCCCGAACATTATATTATGCAGGAAAAGCAATGTGCAGTAAATCTCACTGCTGTGTTGGTTCTTTCATAAAACCCCAGTTTTCACTAAGTTCCAAGCAATGATTTATTTCCAGTTGTCCCAAAGGGAATGAAAGTTCGCTAAGGTTATGTATCTCTTCTGGAATTGCAGACAGAGTAGTTTAATAGCTATGAGAAAGTAGTTTAATAGATATGAGAAATAATAATGCAAGCACTGGAAAATGTATAGAAGATGAAAGGGGAGATACGTTCCCCGGCTTGTCAAGCAATTGAATGTGGAGATTCAAGGAACAGGTAATTTAGAAGTGAGAATAGTCCCAGGTTCCTTGTTACACATTAATATTGAGCAGCTGAGATATTGTAAGTGCAGGTAGGGCAGGCAGTTCTCAGTGGTTTTAGTGTTTATTTGGTTTTTAAATCTCAAATGCCCTAAAATGTAGCAACGAACTATTTTTGGGCTGATACTTCTGAACAGATAAATGGTCAACAGTTAACAACTGCACATTTTCTAACGTGCCCCACTTCTGTTTGACCAGGACAAATACTGAACTCTTCTTTTATTTTATTTATTTATTTATTAGATTTTGTAGACCGCCTCATCCCCAAAGGGCTCTAGGCTCTGAATTCTTCCATCTTTTTTCCCATCCATGTGCTTTTCTCACCAATCTCAAATTGCATTACATGGTGTAAATTGATTCAGTCAATATTTATTTTTTGTTATTTATAGTCTGCCTTTCTCACAGGGAATCAAGGCGGATTACACATAGTACTATCAACAAAATGGCACCATCAGTAACCAACGCATTTAGATTTTAGACATCTGGAACGACCAAAAAGAACTGAAGCATAGCATAAGTATTACAATGACACATTAAGTGCTACAAGATTTACGTAAGGGAATCCTACATGCATACCAACCTGTCCATGCCAGAACAACTTTCACAGTGTGTGTGAATGTCAGTGCTGAATGAAAATTGGTTTGGTTATTTTAATTCTTGATAGTACAGTATAATAAAAATATTTTGTATCTACTTAAGGTTTTAATATTCCCTCGGTTTTTTCTCTCAACCCTTTGGTTCCTGGCTTATTTTATAGGTTGGTTTTGTGTTTTCCTTTTGTCTGTGAATCCCTAAAACCATGCCCCATTACATTTTGATCCTCTCCCCTTCATGGACACTGAGGAATCATTTTTTTTAAAAAAAAAGATTTTCTTTACTACTTTCAGTGGAAGGTCATGAGATAGCATCTCACTGAGAGGAAAGATTAGATCAGGACAGATTTAAGGACCACCAGTGTTCTGTAGGAAAAACTAAGTTTCCCAAACCTGCATTTCATTAATATATAATGAAGGCTTGTTATGAATTTAATGAAGACTTGTTATGCAGAATTGGGGAGGGGGCGCTTATCCTAGCAGCTTTTATATAATCTCTCCTGCCTTTTTAAAAATTGTTTCTTGGATAACCAAGATATTAGCAAGAATGGGAAGAAAAGGATAGTTGAAGCAGACAATTAGGCAAGGTTATTGGAGCATGGAAATGAGGATTCCAGCACGTGGTACCCATTTGCACAGGGAGACAATGTTAAACAACCAAAGAGTATTGAAATCTAAATAGCTTTTCCTGTTGTCTGTATTAAGTTAAACATAGAAAGATTGTATGTTCCTGAACACTCCAGTTAAATTTACACTGACCATCCCAAATCAGAAAGCTGTTTGTTTGTGCTTTCTGTTTTCCCTCCCGACGCACACGGAAGTGCAAACATAAGCAACAGATATCCGAAGCCTTTTGTATTCTGAAAAATGGGGACTTTATCTTGCAACTTAATGGCTGCAAGTTACCAGAAATAATGGAGCTGTTAAGAATCTGGAAACTCTAATGTCATTATCTTTCAAAGTGAATGGTTTCCACTGCTGGAAGTTGTTGCGCTACACCAACAAACTGTGCAAATGATTTCTTAAATAGCAAACCAGGGAACATTGCACTGTGTTTGGGACTTGGACTTTGAAATGGCCATCCATCTCTCCAAAGCAAAACACCAGTTGCTCTCTTGGTATTATTAATCAAATGTTCCAACAGCATATATTAAGCCTCAGAATTGTGTAGTAATTAAGAGCAACAGAGGCCAATCAGGAGAATCAAGTTTGTTTCCCTGCTCACCCACACAAAGCCGTCTGGGCGACCTCTGGCTACTCATAGTTCTCTCAGAACCTTCTCAAGCCCCACCTGCCTCAGAAGGTGTCTGTTGTAGGGAGTAACTCATTAGCATGCACATAGTTAACCCCTTAATATCTGGATTGTGACATTCCAAATTGCAAATCCCAACAAATCTGCTCTTCACACTACTCAAGAGCCTGTTCAGGCAACCGTATCTGTGGATATCTCGGTGATGCGGCTGGCCTCCACACGGGCCAGGGCCTTTACGGCTCTGGCCCCGGCCTGGTGGAACGCTCTTCCTCCAACTGTTCAGGCCCTGCGGGACCTTGGTGAGTTCCGCAGGGCCTGTAAGACGGAGCTGTTCCGCCAGGCCTTTGGAGGAACCGGCCGCTGATGGTGCCCCCTTCCCCCCCCCCCTTTCATGGCCCTCTACATCTGGGCCATTTGTCATTCAACGGGACCTGCCATTCCTCCCTCTTGGGGAGAGGATTTTGAATATGGAGCTGCTGGACGCCATTTATATTTATGCTAGTATTTTTGTATTGTATTTATGAGATTTAGTTTTTACTGTTTTATCACTGCTTTTAAAGATTTAGCCATTTTATGTTATATTATGTTTATTGTTGTACACCGCCCGGAGCCCCTCGGGGATAGGGCGGTATAAAAATCTAATTAAATAAATAAATAAATAAATAAATATCTGCCAACGTTTACAGAAGGCAACACAAATTGCTGCTTGTCCCACCCAACTGTGCCCCTTTATGCATTTCTGCTGGGATCAAGGCCACCCAACAGTCAGATCAGGCAGAGATCTGTGGGCTTTCCAAACTGTAAACCCAATGGCACAGGTTACTTTAGCCTTTCTACCTCCATGCTCTTCCCCACACTTTACATTCAAACACCATCATCTCTTTTTGGTAGGAGCCAAGGTAGTGGATGTGGACATCATTCCCTGGTATGGGTGTGAGGGATGAATTAACGGTGTGAGAGACACCTCAGTTGTTGTAGTGGGCTTTGGGGACGGAGAGGGTTCAGAGTCCAAGCTGAATCCGAAGACAGAGCTGTATCCCAGCAGTGAGAGTTCACAGACCTTCAAGTCTCCTCTTGCATATGAAAAGGGATTTTTGGAGGTATCTCAACGGCTTCCTTCTGTGGTGGAATCAGATGTTCATCAATTCCTTTTCTGAGTCTCTTTGCCTGATGCTGAGAAGTCTACACTCTGAGCGATGACAGTTTCAGAGAATGTAGGAAGAGGCTCATTTTCCTTAACAAAAGAAAGATGCTGGTTTTTTTTCTTGAATTTATCCAGAAAACAGTGTAAATTGTCTCAGTCCATACAATCAATCTCCTTTATATCTCTTCCGCAGGAAGGAAGAATTCCCCACCCTTTTATGAAGCAATACACCAAGCACAGATTATATACGTTACTTAATTACTCAACTAATTTACTTAATTGTTTCTGGTGATGCTTAATTGCGCTTGATTTCTTAATTATGTGATGCAGAATTGCTTACAACTAAATGGTTCAATCTTCAGTATTCACTAGGTCTGCACCAGCTCTAACCATAATATCCACTTGCATATTGCTGTTCCCTGGAAAAAGGTTTTCCTTTCCAGATTTTGGATAATACAATATAACGTTCCTGTAGCTCTCTCCATATGTCACATTCTGGTAGCCCGCCAGCCTCGTATCTTGGAATCATGAATCCTAACATCATTGTATTGTGTGAACTGGCCAATGGATGGATTTTCTATGATGTTCAGTTACCATTCACTACAGGAGGGGGGTAGCTAATACCCTGGAGTACAGGGGCAGGATTCAAAATGATCCGGACAGATTAGAGAGCTGAGCCAAAACTAACAAAATTAGTTTCAACAGAGATAAATGTAAGATTCTACACTTAGGCAGAATACGTGAAATGCTCAGGGATAGGATGGGTGACACCTGGCTTGACAACAATACATGTGAAAGGGATCTGGGAGTCTTAGTAGACTACAAACTGAACATGAGTCAGCAGTGTGACATAGCAGCCAAGAAAGCCAATGCAATTCTGGGATCCATCAATAAGTGTCTGGATTGAGAGAAGTAATTGTACCAATGCATTGCACCTCTGCATTGGTCAGATCTCACCTGGAATACTGTGTTCAGTTCTGGGCACCGCAATTTAAGAAGGATATTGAGAAGTGGGAACATGTCCAGAGGAGGGCCACCAAAATGGTAAAAGGTCTGGAAAGCATGCCCTATGAAGAGAGACTTGGGGAGCTGGGGATTAGTCCGGAGAAGAGAAGGTTAAGGGGAGACATGATAGCTATGTTTAAATATTTGAAGGGATGTCATGTCGAAGAGGGAGCAAGCTTGTTTTCTGCTGCCTCAGAGACTAGGACACAGAGTAATTGATTCAAGGTACAGGAAAAGAGATTCCACCTAAGCATTAGGAAGAACTTTCTGACTGTCAGGGCTGTTTGACAGTGGGATTCACTGCCTCAGAGAGTGGTGGAGTCTCCTTCTTCAGAGGTTTTTAAACAGAGGCTGGATTATCATATGTCAGGAGTGCTTTGATTGTACATTCTTGCATGGCAGGAGGTTGGACTACATGGCCCTTGGACTAGATGGTCCTCTTCCAACTCTATGATTCTATGATTCATACCCAGATTGAAAGGAGTGGATTCACCCTATTTTTAATTACTTTCAGCTTTATTTTTGACAGTCGTTTTGGTCCTCTATTTTGCTGTTCTGTAGCAAAATATATATTTATATTGTGTATGTTTTCAGTGCAGTTTATATAGCATATGTATATACATACACACAAATATACGCACTGCACATCATTTTATGTACTATGCTTTTTGCATTCAGTTGTGACACCCAAGAGCAGCAACTGAATATGGTTAAGTGCCAGTCCAGGATAAGTGCCAGTCCATCAAGCTAGAATCCGAAAACATAGTCGATTTTATTAACCAAAGGTCGCCTGGATGATGGTTTCTTGGGATATGTGGATGAAGACATTGTGGTTTGTTCCTGAGTGATGTCCACCCAGGCTAAAGAGAGAAGGCAATTGAATCATCAATCAATCAGATCTTTATTAGGCGTCAATAATCAAAGCTAAGGCCGCTTCCGCACGGCCCAAATACGACGCCTTAGGGACGGCAAAAATGCTGTCCCTAAGGCGCCATTCGCACAGGCGGCACTGCTGAAACGCAGCAGCGCCAACCTGGCTTCCCTCCACCTCCCCCAGAGCGGCGTCAGGCCACCCCCCAAAACCTCCCTCCTGGAGGGAGGTTTTTTGAAAACAGCGTGTTCCCACCGGCGCGGTGCGAACTGAATTTTTAACTAATGTATTAATGAACTAACAGAGTTCAGATGTTTTGGTCTGTTACTTAGGCCCTTTCCGCACTGCGGAAAGGGCGGCCCTGCACCGGCAGGAATCCTGCCGTGCGGGCCGTTCGCACGGGAGTGTGCGAGTGGCCCCCGCAGAGGCTGGAGGTTGGAGGGCAGCGTGGGTGGGTCTTAGTAGTCCAGCAGGGCGACGCAGGACAACGAGGTGAGTGTGGGGGGAACGGGGAAGAGGCGGCTCCATGCGGAGCTGCCTCTCCCGCGCCAGCCTCTGTGGGGGCCGCTTGCACGCTCCCGTGTGAACGGCCCCCACTCCTCCACCGGTAGGATTCCTGCCGGTGCAGGGGCGCCCTAAGTAACAGACCAAAACATCTGAACTCTGTTAGTTCATTAATACATTAGTTAAAAATTCAGCTACCAGCTCTGTTATCTCAGCTGACCGATTGTCCAAGAGAAAACGTACCCAAGATATTGTAGGGCAATCCTTTACATGGGAGAGTAATACACTGGAGAAATCAGGTCTCTTATGAGCATGTTTGGGGCAAATGCATAAAATATGTTTTACAGTTTCAATAGCATTAAAGCAGTAAGAGCACATCTGTTCATGGCGAGGTATCCTTAAAAAGTGCCCATTAAGGAAGGCAGAGGGAAAAGAATTACATCTTGCCCTAGTGAAAGCCCATCTTTGTTTGGGATTTATCAGTACTTTCAGATAGCATGCCATCTGGGCTCTCTCTAAAACAATGCCATGATAAAGAGGGGTACATGAGGAGCCTGTTTTACAGACCAAAGAATGGTATTTCTGATCAATGAAATGGCTAATTGAATCATCATTGGTCAAAGCAAACTGAGATTTGAATGGTTGATGGTGAGCTAAATCCTGGTCTCACAAGCTAGCCATACTTGCTTTAAAATCCGGCTTCACGTTATGTCTGAACTGTGCCACCATTGTCCTAAGAATCCAGAATTCAAGGGCAGAGTCTCGGACGGATTCCACATGGGCCAAAAACAGCTGTGTGGAAATGGTGTGAGAACGGTGTAAACCCTTTTACAACATTTTAAACCATTTTACACTGTTTTCACACCGTTTCCACACCGCTGCTTTTGACCCGTGCGGAATCCGCCTCAGATTCCAAAGTCTTTGGTGCTTCGTTATAGTAAAGATTGTCAGTTACTTATGGAGGCCGGTGTGGTGTGCGCTCCTAGAATAACACCCTTAACTGAAACAATCTGACTTGCCTCTTTAAGATGTAATTTAAAAAAAACATTTTCAAAATAATTGAAGTTTTCACGTTGCATTTTTCTTTTTAGGACCCCGGCAATGATCGGCTGTTCATTCGTTGTGAACCGGAAGTTCTTTGGAGAAATAGGCCTTCTGGATCCAGGGATGGATGTATATGGTGGAGAAAACATAGAACTTGGCATTAAGGTATGTTTCTCACCACTGTTTCTGTATGCCTTTCTTTTATTTAGAGGCGTAGCCTACCTGGGGCAAGTTTGATTTTAGAAGAAAATGCAGGATAGCTTGTGGAACATCTAGTTCGAGCCTTAGATGGTTTCACCAGTATTTGTAGAGGTACAACAGCAGTTTCTTTAGCTGGAACTTCAGGGAGGGTTTTTTGACATGGTAAGGGGCGTCTAGGAGCCCTGTGTTACAGAGTGGTATGCTGCGGTTGAAGTTCTGCTCACAACCTGAGTTAGATCCCAATGGAAGTCAGTTTTTTGTTGCTGACTCAAGGTTGACTCAGCCCTCCTTCCTTCTGAGACGGGTAAAATGAGTTCCCAGCTTGCTGGGGGTGAAGCGTAGATCACGGAGGAAGGCAATGGCAAAGCACCCAATAAACATAGGCCTTTTCCGCACAAACCTTTTTAAAAGTTTTGGGGCAGGAAATAAAACATTTCCTCCATGGAGTTCCACATGGTTTTTACTCCATTATTTTATTTGCAGCCTCAAAATGTTTTCAGTGAATCGCTTTTGAACACGATTCTTTAGGTTGAAACATTTTCAGAGCGGCTTCGCTTGCTGGGCGATCTTTTAAAGATGTTTTCCGTTCTTCTCTGCTGTCCCCAAACTTTCTCCTCAACACCATTTTCTGAGCTCACTCTCCATCCCACCTCACCTGTTTATTTGATCATTTCTGTTAGGGTTTTTTTTTATTTTTGGGGGCGGGAGGATAATCTTTGATGCTTTGAGAATACGAGGCTCAGAGAATCACAGAACGAGGCTGTGAAGCAATGAAGCATCAGTTTGACAATGAACTCAACAAAAAGGGAACGATTATGTAATAACGGCTATGGATCATTTTGAGGGAGGGAGTGCAGACATACATCATGGTAAAGGGGGGGTTGAAAACGTTTTAGAAACGTTTTCAGTTATTCGTGCGGAAAGGGCCATAGTCTGCCTAGTAAACGTGGTGATGTGACGTTACCATGGGTCAGTAATGATCTGGTACTTGTGCAAGGGACTCCTTTACCTTTAAAGCAGTGGTTCTCAATCTGGGGGTCGGGACCCCTCTGGGGGTCGAACGACCCTTTCACAGGGGCTGCCTAAGACTCTCTGCATCAGTGTTCTCCATCTGTAAAATGGATAAATGTTAGGGTTGGGGGTCACCACAACATGAGGAACTGTATTAAAGGGTCGTGGCATTAGGAAGGTTGAGAACCACTGCTTTAAGGGTAGTCTGAATACTGATCTCTGATAAGAGTTGCAGAAGAAATGTATCTCAGGGAGAGGAACCTTAATAGGGTAAAAACTAGGGACTAGAAAAGCTTGGAACGAACAGGGAAATGTAGGACACAATCTCCTTCTCTGTATGCCCTTCTTTCAAGTAGGTCTACTTGGAAGTAAGACCCGTTTCATTCAGTGGCAGTTACTCAGGGAAACATGTTCTCAGGATTGCAGCTGCGGTTTTATTGTTCAGTCACCAACAGAGTTTTACACCCTTCCCAATGAGGCTTAGAAAGGCCCAGCTATTGGGGATTGCCCCATCAATAAGTTACAAGGGAGAGGGGGAAATGAAATTAATATACGCTGCTGGAGCCAAACATTCTCACAGCAAAACCGAGTCGATGCCGAGTATTGATTTAAAGAAGATTAAAATTGTTGATATTGCGCCTCCTGTTCAAAATAAATTTTTGTTTAACGTGGAATTGGCAGTATTGCTGTCATCGGAAGCTTAAAACCATAGGGGAAAGCGTAATAACCAAGTCGACATGCCATTATAATTTTTAAAGGGAGAATTAATCCATGCCTAATTACGGCCTAAAGAACATTGCCTGCTTCTCTGTTCTATGTACACGACAGATATAAATAGCTCGTGTATCTGCATATGCCGTTCCCATTATACCTGTAATATTAGCACTGTTTTTACAATGACTCCTCGGAACAATACGTTTAATTTTGTGTATTCCCATTAAAATTTTGTTCCGGAGGGCAGCAGGTGCATTAAAATGTCTAAGGCGTTCAGCGTGACACGAATATCCCCCTCAGATGGGCTGCTGAATTGGGAAAATTATTGGCTCTCTGGGACCGAATGTGGCGAGGGAGCTCTGCATGGATATGATGCTGTGGAAACGGCCTTTTCTTCAGAATACGGTCGCCAACCTCCAGCTGTAAGCTGGAGATCTCCTGCTATTATAACTGATCTTCAGGTGATAGAGATCAGTTCACCTGGAGGAAGAGGCCCCTTAGGAAGGTGGAGTCTATGGCATTGTACTCCATTGAAGTCCCTCCCCTGCCCAAACCCCACCCTACTCAGGCTCCACCCCCAAAATCTCCAGGTATTTGCTCACCTGGAGATGGCAACCTGACCTCCAGGGCTACTGATCTCTGCAATATGAAGGTCAGTTGTAACCTTATAACAATCACGTGAGGTGGTTTAGGCTGGGTGAGTGTCCCAAGGTCAAGTTGGGAGCGTCACTCTAACCATTGTGCAGCACTGCCTCTCACATTATGGCCAATGGTTGATTTGTTGGTACAACGAGGTTTTCTCAGAGTTGCAGCCTCTGTCTATTAGGGCAGCTGCCCTATGAGGATTGGTTAAAACATTTCGGACAGTGTAGAAAACAGGCTAGTAAAGGGAGACAAGATGGAGGTCTATAAAATGATGCATGACATAGAGAAGGTAGACAGGTAGATGGTTTTCTCCCTGTCCCATAACAACAAAACCTGGGATCGTCCACTGAAGTGGAAAGATGGAAGATTCAGGGCAGAGAAAAGGAACTATTTCTTCACACCACGCAGTTAAACTGTGGAACTCATTGCTACATGATGTGGTGATGGCCAGTAACTTGGATAGCTTTAAAAGGGGAGTGGACATATTCATGGAGGATAAGGCTATCAATAGATACTGGTCGTGATGACTGCTAGCCATGGTGATGACTAGTCATGATGAATATCTGCTCCCTTGGGAACCAGGGGCACTATGCCTCTTCATATCGGTTGCTGAGGAATATGGACAGGAGGATACCGCCGCAGTTATTCTGCTTGGGGGCTTCCCAGAGGCAGATGGTCAGCCACTGTTGGAATAAAATGCTGAATATGATGGGCCTTAGGTCTGATCCAGTATAGCTCTTCTCATGTTCTTTGTGCCTTTATATTTTGGCATAGCAGTAGGAATGCATGTGTGTGAGAGAGAGATCTCAGTTTTAAGTCTCAGAAAAGAGTATGATCCTGATCTCTGTTTCATGCATACCTCTCTGCACGTATCAGTGGTCCTCACTGATACGTGCAATATAAACATGGTGGGGGTGCATCCAACAATCCTCCAAGTAGCCTTTCTCCTGCTAAAGGATACTTTCTCCAACTTGTGGCTCTGAGGGCACTTCCGCACATGCAGAATAATGCAATTTCAATCCACTTTCGATGCACTTTAACAATTGTTTGCAAGTGGGTTTTGCTATTCCGCGCCGTAAAATCCCGCTGCAAAGTGCATCAAAAGTGGATTGAAAGTGCATTATTCTACTCTAACGGAAGAGCAGCTTAAGTTGGAGGCAGGTTCTTCTGGCTGGAGGAGGGCTTCAGACTTTGCTTAGTGGTGGTGGGACAGAGGTAACCTCCACCCCAGTATCCAGTTCTAAAATAGGGCACCGCAGAGCATCCTTTTATTCATTCACTGTTTTTGCATTTTAAGCAAGCGTGTAAACGTCAAAGCTGGAGAATATGACTTACATTTACATGTACAGACCTAAGCCCATAATGTAAATCCACAGTTAACAAGACAGCTGTTTTCTGCAGATAAATTAATCCTCGAGACTTCAGAATGTGAAGGATCTTAAACTGCTTAGCTTTCTGCATATATTTCAGGAGAGGATCCAAATGAAGGTAAATATGTAGAGTTTCACCTGAAGTGAAAAGCTGATGCACTAGTAAACCGTAGAGATTTCAAGGGGAATTAAAAGGACTTCAGTTGGGACTGTTAGTTCCGGCAGAAAGACATCTTGGTGACCATCCTAGCTCTGCTTTCCTTATGGGGCGAGTTGAGAGCACTGGAACTGGAACGTTCAAGATAATGATGCCCTGGTTGTTGTGGGTTTTCCGGGCTGTGTGGCCGTGGTCTGGTAGATCTTGTTCCTAACGTTTTGCCTGCATCAGTGGCTGGCATCTTCAGAGGTGTATCACAGAGAGAAGTCTGTTTCACACTGTGTCTAGTGAGAAGGGAAAGTTTAGGGAAAGGAAACTAAACTTTCCCTTCTCACTAGATACACTAAACTTTCCCTTCTCACTAGACACAGTGTGAAACAGACTTCTCTCTGTGATACACCTCTGAAGATGTCAGACACAGATGCAGGCAAAACGTTAGGAACAAGAACTACCAGACCACGGCCACACAGCCAGGAAAACCCACAACAAACAGTTGAATCTGGCCGTGAAAGCCTCCAACAATGTAATGATGCTTGTTCTTACATTTAAGGCCTACAAAGTCTGGCTTCAGGCTACCCAAGGGAATACTCAGTTTAATTTTTGCTGTGGGTACTTCTTGCTCCAAATATCAGTTTATCTGTATCAATCAATCAAATTATTTATTTCGTATTAATGGTTTGGGCACTTCTTACCCACTTTTTCTGCTCGATGCAGGCTCAAAGCAGCTTACACTGTAAAACAAATTACAACAGAAAACCATCTAGCTGCACTTATATTTTTAACCTTGGTTGCAGAACTACCGGGTCTCCCATTTATCTGCACTGAGCCCAATTGCCCACTCTCAAGGAATTTAGGAGCAGGAGAAAAAAATGGCCTCCACATAACAATACTGAGATGATTTGCCTTAGATTCCATGGTTGAGACCATAAAGACATGGGGAGGCAGCCTAGAGTGTCACCTGGAAGTGACATTTTGCAAGGCAATATTGGGAACCCCATCTCTATGCACAGAAGTCGGTGTTCTGTGAAGGATGATAGTATTTGTAATGCATTCTTGGAACAATATAACAAGTCATCTCCCAAAAGAAAGATTAGGATAGTAAATAGGTCCCTAGTAAATAGGTTGAATTACAATTCTTATCACTGCTGACTCAGTAAAGAGTGAGGAGGCTTTGATCGGTGGCATCGCAGTCACTGGCTCATAGACAATGCGATATGTCTCTATGCTTATACAAGAGTTTATGCCGGTATCTGTTCAAGAGGGGAAATTGCAAGCCCAACAGCATATATATCTTCTCCTTCCCTCGCCACAGATACAAAATGACTTTCTGTCATTGCTCCACTTTCGGCACTAAAATCGAAGGGAGTAATGGATGGTTCTCTCCCACATTTGCTTCTAGTGATTCTCACTTAAGTTATGGAAGACATTTCTCCAACTGCAACAGGCAATACATTTTGAGTGGAAATCCTGTTTGGGACCTCCTTATAAAGTCCAATGCACCACTCAGGCCTTTAGCTGACCTTTCACCAGGAGATGGATTTTAATCTGCAGGTTGTTGGGAAACAGAGTTTGATTTGAGCAAAGGCTCACCAGGAGTAGCAGTAGTGCAGTGGCGTAGCGCCAACAAAACGGGGTGAGGTGCAATGCCCCGGCCTCGCGCCTGTGTGGTAGCGGGGTGGATGGAGGCGGGGCAGAGGACACAGGCATGCCTCAGGCGCAGTTCCTCCTCACTCCACCTCTGCAGTGGTGTAGTGGTTAAGAGCAGGTGCACTCTAATCTGGAGGAACTGGGTTTGATTCCCCGCTCTGCCACTTGAGCTGTGGAGGCTTATCTGGGGAACTAGATTAAGCTGTGCACTCCAACATACGCTACCAGCTGGGTGACCTTGGGCTGGGGTCACAGCTCTTCAGGAGCTCCTCTCAGCTCCCACCCACCCTCACAGGGGTTTGCTTGTGGGGAGGGAAAGGAGTTTGTAAGTCTTTGAGTCTCCCCACTTGGTGAGAGAAGGGGTATAAATCCAAACTCTTCTTGTTGCTGGGGTTTGGGCTACTGATGGGTGATCACCCATGCCATGAAACTACAGCCGAACACTCAATAATTCTTTGAGCTGTCTTGTTCTTGCCAGTTCCACCTCTCAAACTTTACCTTTTTTTGAAGAGCAGGGAATAACCTGCCATCGGGATGACTCTTTAAAACAGAGGACTCTTTTTCCAACAAGCGGCTGTTCCTACGTATATTCTTGAAGACTTTTCAAGTGGACTTAAACATGTGAGGTTTTCGGGTTATGTAGCCATGGTGTGAGTATCTTTATTCCTGATGTTTCACCAGCACCCGTGGCTAGCATCTTCAGAGGTTTTCTCTGTAAGTCTTGTCTCACAGTGGTGAGTAAAGGATGCTCATGATGTTAACGGTCAATGGTTCAGGAAGAAGGGTGGGGGGTTGAGGAGTCTTTTGAAGTTTGGGTCTGATGTCTTTTAGTACAGGTAGCCAGATTTTTTTCTGTTCCCATCCTCAGTGTGACTTCGTACCCAGGTTGACGGGAACTATAGTTTTCACAACCTCCCAATCTGAATCAGAAGTCTGCCAAAATACAATAGTCCAGGTTTTTACAGTCCAGTAAGTTCTGAGCCTATACCATGGCCCTTTCTGCAGAGGCAAATAAACGCAGGGTGCAGCTGGGATACATGAGCCCGGTGCAGCCCCGGGCCGTTCACACGCCTCTGTGCAGGAAGCCCTGCACCTTCACACGGAGGAGCATCTGTTGTTTGTTTACCATCTCAATCAACTGGATCTTGCAGTGTTTATGGACATAAGGCAGGCTCCTAAGACAGAAGACTCGGGTATTATTACACAGACAAATTGCCAGTGGTTTAATTTATTATTTGAAGAGAGAAAACAATACAGGCGCAGTTATAGGAACGCTGCCTTCGCAGCTATGCATGCCATTCACTTCGGCTACAGCTGGCGAGGCGCATTAAAGAAAAAGTATCGCAGAAATCGCAATTCTTGTAAAACCCGGGTTGGGGGAGAAACCCGGAGCAGACTCGCTTCAGGAGTGGGATCCATGCAAAGTTCCCCCCAACTCTGGTTTAATCCCGCCCTTAAGCCGTGTTTATTGGCCCTTGCAGCTGTCACATCAGATGCCCATGCTGCCATCCCTAGACATTTCCACACAAACATTTTAACATGTTTTGAGGTAGGGGGAAAAAACATTTTCTCTGTGGAGTTCCGCATTGCCTTTTCCCTCTTATGTTCCAAACGCTGTTTATTTCCAGCCTCAAAACATTTTAAACGGATCCCCTTTCAAAGTTATCCTTGAGCCTGAAATGTTTTCAAAATGTTTTCACTTGCTGTGCAGCCATGAATCGTTTCGAGGGGTTGAGTGTGGACAAATGTCATGGTAAAGGAGGGGGGACTGAAAATGTTTTACAAATTTTTTAGGGCGATTTGTGCAGAAAGAGCCACTGAGTGTACAGATTCAAAGATGCTCAGAATGTTACTTAGGTTAAATGGAAAAGAAATCACCAGCTGGAGTATATGGAATGGTCTCCTCTAAATTGGCACTGAAAGCATGGCAAGTTCGGTTTTTGAGCACGTTATATGCAAGAGCCAGCTTAGTGTCATAGTTTAAGCTAGTTATGGTAGGAGGACTCTTATATTCTTAGATAAGACCATAGGATTATCGACCCCCCGCCAGCATGACCAATTGGCCTAAGTGCTTTCGGCAGGGGGGCTGATGGGAATTGTAGTCCATAACATCTGGAGTGCCAAAGGTTCGCCACCACTGCATTAGGCTATCGTTTGGGAGACCCAAGTTCAGATTCTGCCACGGAAGCTTGCTGGGTGACTTTGGGCTGGTCATTCTCTCTCGGTCCGCTGTCACAGAGTTGTTGTGAGAGTAAAGAGGAAGGGATAAGGATGAATGCCACTTGTAGCTCCGTCTACAAAGAGTGGGATAAAAAAAAGGTAGTAAATAAATATAAAGCACTATTTGGGACAGGAGCCTTCACATCAGGGACCTCTAGACTAGATAGAGCATGTAAGAGATCAGACTTCATTCAGAGACCAGAAATCAAGCACTGAGTACCAAGAGACAGATAGCACAGGCGGGCTTTTCCAATAAAGGATGTCAGACTCTTAGCCCAACAGCTCAAGGGAGGACATTCCAGGACAATTGGTCTTAAATTGGTAATGGGGAAGGAGTTGAAAGAAGAGGAATGGTTGTTGTGGGTTTTAAGGGCTAGGTGGCCGTGGTCTAGTAGACCTTGTTCCTAACTTTTCACCTGCATCTGTGGCTGGCGTCTTCAGAGGTGTATCACAGAGACAACTCTGTTACATACTGTGTTACATACTCTGTTACAGACTTCTCTCTGTGGTACCCCTCTGAAGATGCCAGCCACAGTTGCAGGCAAAACGTTAGGAACAAAATCCACCAGACCACGGCCACACAGCCCAGAAAACCCGCAACAACCAGTTGAATCCGGCCATGAAAACCTTTGACAATACAAAGAGGAATGGTGGTCGAAAGCAATGTGGCATGGAACTAGACGCACACAGAGTTGTCAAGTACCCTCAGGCTTGAAACTTGATGCCCCCAATGGATTGGAGAAGTCTACTGGCATGGGGCGGAACATAATGGAAGTGGAGACACCAGGGTGCAACCTCATTGATATATAGAGGTGAGAGTGAGAATGGAAATAGCACCACCTCTTGCTTCTTCTGGCTTTTTATCTCCAAGATTTTACATGCAGGAAGTAGGGAGTAACTAGATGGAACCGAATAAGGTAATGCCTAGAAGATGAAAGTGTTTTGACAGCTCATCGGCCTTTTTATCACTTCTACCATACTGACAAAACAATACATGCAATTTTGGGCCAACAAATATTAGACCACAAACTTTTTCTCCTCTGCAGGTGCTTATCTATTTGCAGAGAACCTTTTTAGGTTGAGCTGGCCAGAAGGTGGCACAAGAATCAACTAAGATACTCTATTGCATTCTGTGTTCATGTAGCCCAGTGGTTGGGGAGTATGTGCAAACAGAAAAAAAAAACAAATTGTAGGAAAATGTCAACAGAGAAAATGAAATAGATGAGAAATAAGAGTGTCAGGGTTTATGTATCTTTACGAAGAAGAGAAATGGTATCTTCTTGTGCTTATCCCCAGAGTTGCTTGCAATATATCACATTTTTGTGAGGATAATATTTGCTAAGCACCGAGAAGAACATATTGTGATACTACAGGCACGCTCATAGAAACATCCTTTTGATGTGCAGCTGAACTAAGATGACCCACAGGAGTTGTGTCTTCCCACAATGTTATGCAGGAGTTGTTGTGTCATCCTGCAATGTTATCCAATATTTCCATGTCTTGTCTTCTTACTTTGACGCTTCCTAGATTTGCTGCAAGTACAGCTCACGTGTTCTCAATAGCTGCTTTTCACCTTGAGGTCATCGTATCTGTGTATCTGTTTTATAGGTACTGGAACCCCCACTTCATTTTTATGTGGCTGGGCAGAACACAACTTGAAAACCGTAATGGATCATTTGGCCCTAATTTGTCAACACATCTAATATATCCAGTGTTCTAGAAAGCTTCCATTTAATCAGAGTGAGTCAATGTGGTGTAGTACAAACACTAGGTCATTTCTGATATCATATCACAACATTTCTTAGGCAGACTCCGTTTACGGAGTGGTTTGCCGTTCCCTTCCAAAGGCCCCTTCCACACAGCAAATGTATAACAGGTTGCAGTTGGGATAAAAGAACCCATTTTCGCATTCACATCCATCTGTGCAGACAGTGATTGGAACCCACAGAAACAATCCGGGTTGTTGTCGTGCCTTGGCACAGAGATGCGTCTATTTTTAAAAATTAGTTCCTGTCCATGCGTAGCTACACAGGTATGTGCAAATGAACCCCCACAGCCATGCCGATATCCCATGACATGACCATCTGCACCTGCGTAGCTATGCAGATGCAAGCCACATTTTTAAAAAAGGAAAAGGGAGACAAATAAAGTGCCTGGCCATTCACTCCTGCCTGGCCATTCACTCGTAAGCAGCTGCAACCCAGGATTTTTTCTTTAGCAATTTTCAAAAAACCTTGTGTGAAATAACATGGGGCAGACTCATTGGGGGGCGAGATCTGTGAAAAAATCCCTCCCCCAAAAAACCAGGGGCTTTAGTGTCCTGCACCTGTGTTTATTGGTCCATGCAGAAGGGGCCTAAGGCGTTTTCCCCACAGCCAAAATATCCCGGGGGAAACCGGGATCAGACATGTTTCTGTGTCGGTTCCTCCCACCACACGGCAGCCCGGCAGTGCGTTCAGGCTGGGAGGAAGAACTCCAGGTGATTACGCACAGCCCCCGGGTTAGTTCCATTTTCCTAATTGACGTTCCCGCGTGTGCGTGAACTGTCCCGTTTTTCTGATGTTCTGATTGGCTGCAGGCAGCGAGGTAGGAAAAATAAACCGGCCCGTCTCCCGTGGTGTTTGCATGGGAGCGGGAGCGGCACTTTTTTTTAAAAAAAGAACCCCCAATTTCATCATTTTTTGAAAAGCGCAGGATAAGGGAAATCTTGCGGGGTGGGCCCGAGTTAGACCCGGAAGCCATGTGGAATTCATGCCCAAACTGGGACAGTTCACTTCCTTATCCCAGGGTATATTGGCCGTGGGGAAAACGCCATAGTCTTGTCTAATGCAGCACTGAAGAGCAACATAGCTGTCCTTCACCCACCCACCCCCTCTCCAGTTTCTTGTTCATTTTTAATCCAAGTAAATTACCGGCTTCACTGCTGAGTTACTTTTTTTTCAGAAAAGAAAAAAAGGATTGATGGTTTGCTCAGCTAAGCACAAATCTCAGAGGAAGGATTTCTTGTTAAGCAATTGCATCTTCTAGCTATCACTTCTTAAATGGATTAAGATCCCGTTTGGCTAGCTGGAACTTATTTCCAAATGCAAGCTTGGGTAGACAGATGATAGGAGCTCTGTTGCTTTCTGTATCTGCTGAGCAGAGGGGCAATAAGTAGTTGAGTCAAACCAGAAAGAGGGTTTTTTTTTAAGGTATAAGCCAGATGTCAGGAAGAGTATCTTGAAGTGTAAGAACGATTTTGCTTTGGAACAAGCTGCCTTTCAAAATCATGGGGTTATTTAAGAAAAGCAGGAAAAGTATTTTTTTAAAAAAAAGAATAAAAGAGATGCAGCTTAAGAACAGAGCCCACATACTTCGTTTGGTATCATCTCCACTGAAAAAGTGTGGTAAAGAATCATAAAAAAACAATAACAGTTAAGAAGGAGTTAGTGTTTGCAGGAGAGAACATCTGCCTCCTGATGGTGTGTGGGAAGAAGCTGCGTAGTGGTTGTTAGGATGGTTGCTGGAGTAGATGCAGGCCCTTTCCACACAACCCAAATAAAATGTTTTGAGGCAGGAAATGGAGCTCTGCGTGGTTTTTTCCTAACACGTTTTATTTTCAGCCTGAAAATGTTTTAAATTAACTCCTTTTCTTTAACAATCCTGTTCTGGAAACATTTTCTGGAAGCGATTCTTTTGTGAAAGCATTTCAATCTCTTTTAAATGTTTCCTGCATTGTTCTGCAGACCCCAGACTTCCTTGCCATTTTCTGAGCTCACACCAGCTGTTTCATGCTATATTTACATCAGGGTTTTTTAAAAAAAAAATGGGGGGTTGTATCTTTGTAGCTTCTAAGACATGACCCCTAAAGAATTGCAGCGTGAGGCTTTGAAGCTTCGTAGCATCGGATCTACAGATCTGTTTTTTAAAAATGGAACGACCACAAAATAGTGGCCAGGGGGTAAATGCAGACAAAGGGGGTGGGAGACAGAAAATGTTTTGCAAATGTTTTCAGGGATCTTTGAAAAAGGATCATTTACATTACCTCAGACGGCTTTTAGCAAGACTTGCCTGTCTGAGAAGTTAAACCTGCCATTCTGTTTCCTGTTCCTGCTGCGGGAAACAAAATGGCGGACACAACTTTACAAACCAGCAAGTCTTGCTATAAGCCATCCAAGGCAATATAAATGATCTCTTTTGAAAGTTCTGTGTCTGATTCTGCAGGCAATGATGGCTTTGATGAAAGCAGCGCTTAAATACAATTCTCTAATGCTAACGGAGAATCGGCACTATTTTCCCTGGCCTTTCGCTAGGGAACGCAGACCACACTTCATTCTTTATGCTGAACAGAGTATCAACACGTTGTTTGTTAAATCAAGTCAGTGAATCATTTTCCCATTCCTTTGTTTCAGGATCCTCTTTTGTGGAGGTTTTCGCCCTACGGAAACGTATTTCAATCCCGACTGACTCATCCCTTGGTCAAAAGCCAGACACTTAATCAGCTAAACAGATCTTTAATCAGTCAAAGCTATTTCTTTTATTGAGACATTGGCCGGATGAATTATGTTTTGATAGACAGGTTGGCTCTTTGAAGAGGCAATCAGTGGAAACCAGTGATCACTCATGGTAGGAATTAACATGCTGGAATGATTAGAGTCTGAGCTGAAAGTCTTCCCAGAGCGAGCCTTTATAGGACAAGGATGCTTTCTGATGGAGATTGCTTTTCCCTCTGAACTGCTCTCCATCTCCTTCTGTGGGCTTGTTAAGATCCGAGAAGGAAGTGACCTTTTTAGCCGACAGCTGAAACCAGTCTAGTAATACTAATAATCTTCTGAAAGCAGCTATCGCATAAGGGTTTCAAAGAGTTTTTAAAAAGCAAGCCCGCTTGCTTCAGATCCGCGCTGTTGCCATTCTAGCTGGCCCGGTTTCCAAACACATTTCCATTTGCCTGGTTTAATGTGAGTCCAGCACACCATGACGTCTTTACGCCCAAAGGCATGGATGGTTTTTGTTCCCATCTGTGTGTGTCGCCCTCAAACGTGCTGCAGTTGCTCACACCAAGTTAGATCTAACTTTTTTTTTTCTTCTGGTGAAAAAAGGAAAGAGGAGGTCCGCTTTGACCACCATAAAAGACTGTTGTGGGAATTATAATATCTGCGTGGATCAATGCCATGTGGATTATATATATGAGAGCTGGTGTGGTGTAGAGGTTAAGAGCAGTGGACTCTAATCTGGAGAACCTGGTTTGATTCCCCATTCCTCCACATGAAGTCTACTGGGTGACCTTCAGCTAGTCACAGTTCTCTTGAACTCTCTCAGCCCCACCTACCTCACAAGGCAACTGTTATGAAGAAGCAAGCCTTTATTGGCATAGACAGCAGTACAACAATAATAAAAACAGATTTAAAAAGCATATACAATACAGGATATACATGTTAGGACGAAGGAAATCTACCGGCATTTAGTAATTTCCAGGAGAAAGTCTGCCACTGTCATACAGAGAGAAGGATCAGGGTTGTCCAACAAGTAGTGTAATCTAAATAAATCGGGGAGATCGGGTAAATGTAAAGGAGTGCGATTCACATACTTGGATCTGATTTCCTTGAATCTGAGACAGTGAAGTAATTGGTGGGCCAGAGATTCAACTGAGCCATCGTTACATGGGCACAATCTTTTAGCCTTTTCTTGCTTATTAAATCTGCCATGTAACAAGGCAGAAGGCATAACATTAAACCTGACGAGCATTATGGCTCTCCTTTGAACAGGGTTTATAACAGCAACTGTTATGGTGAGAGGAAGGAAAGGAGTTTGTAAATCGCTTTGAGACTCCTTACAGGAGAGAAAAGCAATCAATCTGAACTCTTCTTCTGCTATATAGTAAGGAGGGAAACGGAATGGGATTGCATGAAAAAGTCAGCTGGATCCAGCCTAAAGAACTGTGGTTTGTTTGTGACATAAGGTCCTCTTTAAATGTCTAATGAATGCATTGTGTGAGAGAAGTTCATGTTAGTTATTCCCTCTTGTGACTTCCACATGTTCATCCAGAGGTCCAAACAGAGCCTGAAAGATGTAATATCAAAGGCTTTCACAGCCGTCATCACTAGGGTGTTGTGGGCTTTCTGGGTTGCATGGTCATGTTCCAGTAGCATTTTCTCCTGACGTTTTGCCTGCATCTGTGGCTGGCATAGTCTTCTTCAGCGAAGATGCCAGACACTTATGCAGGCGAAATGTCAGGAGAAAATGCTACTGGAACACGGCCAGACAACCCAGAAAACCCACAACACCCTGGAACCTGAAAGATTCTGTCATTTACTAAGTTCCCTTTGCATGCACCTAGATACAGCTTGTACATACTTCTGATTTTTGGAGTTCTGAATTACCTAGTTTGCTTGCTGAAGTAAAATCCGTGTGTTGGAAGTTCTGCACTGTTTTGTGGGGCGCACTGACCAAGAATCATGCAGGTCTCCCTCCTCACACACACATGCCAACACATTACAAGTGTACAGTCTTAACCTGATCACATGTACAGCTACCAGCACATATGTGCATATGTGCATCAGTAAAACACTGCACACAAAATAAGAATCCCAGTGCGGCCCTGCTTTCTTTTTAAAGTGTTTTACCAGTGCTTATGTCCACTGGGAACAGAAATGAGGAGATGCAACTAGTCTGGAGGAAATTTTGCAGTTAATTAAAAGCATTCGGGAGCTAAAGATAGTTCTGTTGTGTTATCTAAAAACAAAGTGCAGGCACTAAACCAGTAGATATTTCTAAAGCTGTAATCCAGTCGTGGATAGCTTCGTAATGGAAGGTCATGAGCCTGTCTCCTATTCTAGGTAATTTGAAAAGACTTTGCCGTGTGGCAAGAATGTGTAAGGATGGATGGGAATTAATTCCCGATCTCATGTGTTCACGGACACATGTTAGTGTTTTGCGACCAAGCCCAAGAATGTTTGCAACCCTCCACCTCTTTCTTAATGGTATGGACTGGTTTGTGTTGATATCCCTTATATTCTTTGTTAAATGCATTCTTTGTTATCAGGGTCAGGGAGGGTCCTTATTAAAATAGATTTTTCCGGTTAAATCAGAACACAGGAAGAGTGGAATGCAGGCCAAATTTTTAATATGACAGAACATTAAAGGAACAGAAGCAGGGGCTTGTTCTTAGCATCTGTGCTGTTCTCAGGACCCCATAGAGCTGCTCGAGATCGCCTGCTATTACAGCTGATCTTCAGGTGACAGAGATCAATTCACCTGGAGCTAACAGCCACTTTGGAAGGTGGACTCTATGACTCTATGTACCCCACTGGGATCCCTCCACTCCCTAACTCCCACCCTTCTGAGCCTCCACCCCCAAAACTTCCAGGTATTTTCCAAACTGGAGCACAATCCTAGTTTCTCTTACCTCCATGTCTTCCCTGAATAGCATAGAAGAAGGAGGAGGGGGAGGGGGAGGAGGAGTTTGGATTTATATCCCCCCTTTCTCTCCTGCAGGAGACTCAAAGGGGCTGACAATCTCCTTGCCCTTCCCCCCTCACAACAAACACCCTGTGAGGTAGTGGGGCTGAGAGAGCTCCGAGAAGCTGTGACTAGCCCAAGGTCACCCAGCTGGCGTGTGTGGGAGTGTACAGGCTAATCTGAATTCCCCAGATAAGCCTCCACAGCTCAGGCGGCAGAGCTGGGAATCAAACCCGGTCCCTCCAGATTAGATGCACGAGCTCTTAACCTCCTACGCCACTGCTGCTCAAGCCCAATTTCTGCCAGGGGATGTTGCTTGTGAGAAAGCCATGCTGGTTATCTCATGATGTATGGGTACAGGCAATGAATGGGATTAAATGTGATTAAAACCTCGACCATGTCTTCAGAGGAGGAGGGAAACAAACAATGTTCTGCATTCATTTCTAGCCTGTTTCTTTCCGCCACAACACGTGCTGGTCGTAGATGTACATCAGCTGAGACAAGGCCCAGGTGAGATAAATAAATACATGTTTTCCAGCTACACAGCTGACCCAGTTCAATAACTGTTGTGGACCAAGCTGTGCATAATATCACTCGCTGGCAAGCTTCCTCCCCGGTCCCTGTCATCAATGCTTTGGAGATGTAGCCAGCAATTGCCTGCTCCGTTAGGAAAAGCCATCAACGCCCACCACTGTTCCAGGCACCTTGCCCGGGAAGAACAAAAAGGTGTGATTAAAAAAGCCTGAAAGCAGTTTTCAAGAGTTTTTTGCCCTTGCAGCAAATAGATTTCCCCCCTCCTCTTTAAAGACTTTTTATGTAATCAATGAGGTACGAGGGAAAATAATGTGAGCAGATGTCTATAAAGCCGAACTATTTTTCTCTGCTGAAATAATTAAAACCAGGTCTTCTTCCTTTCCTAGCTCCGAATCTTGGCTGCTTCCTGGCTTGGTTTTCCTGTGTGGTTTTTGTTACAAACGCTATGAATTTCACTTGATTCCTGTACTTGATTTTTGCCAGTCGAAAGACAGACTGGCTGTGAACTCACAGTTATTGTGGGATATTGCTTTCATTGGACAGGCGAAGAACAACGTTGTGAACTTTCTGTACTTCTGTGTATAGCAATTTTGCATATACTTTTAAAGGATGACCCCGCTTGTTCCAACGAGGTGTCGGATGGCCCCTCCGCTTCCTGAAGACACCAAGCGTCTATATCCAGTACGTAATTAACTGCGGGTGGCTCCCAAAAATGAGGTGGAATCATTTCCACGTCTCTGCAGATGTTGCTTCTCCCAGATTGCACGGTATTAATTCCTGACTGGAAAATCCTCTCAAGAAAAGAAATATGCTAGTCTGAAAAAGAAGTGAAAAGGTCAAGGTGGCCTAATGAGCTTCATATCTGAGGGGCCCGGCCACCTCCCTGCCTGGTCTTCGGCCTCTTGCCCAGCAGACCCACGGAAGGCTTCAGTGTGTGGGGGGTGATGTTACGCCCCCACATGACCAGATAGGTTACCCCATGTTCCTCTGGCAGGTACGCCACTGCTGAGGGCCGAATGAGATGTAGAAGAAGAAGAAGAAGAAGAAGAAGAAGAAGAAGAAGAAGAAGAAGAAGAAGAGGAGGAGGAGGAGGAGGAGGAGGAGGAGGAGGAGGAGTTTGGATTTATATCCCCCCTTTCTCTCCTGTAGGAGACTCAAAGGGGCTTACAATCTCCTTGCCCTTCCCCCCTCACAACAAACACCCTATGGTGTTTGTTGTGGGTCATCTATAAGTCCAACCCATGGACACTGCCGCCATTTTAAAAGGATTTTAAAATGCTTCAGGGGTTCCCAGCATGGTAGGTTTGAGCTGCTTTTGCCCTCTCTGTCTGCCCTTTCCACAGCCAAAATAGCCATGACGGGAGCAGGGTTGCAGCGGTTTTGGCACTTGAAAAGGGGAGGGGAGGGACAAGAATGTTTCAGCCCACCACATAGTGAAGCAGATCATGATTCAGCCCTTGTAGCATTTTCTAAAGTAAATGTAGTTCCCTGTGCAAGCATGGGATCATTACTGCCCCATGGGGTACATCACATCACAACGTTTACTAGAAAGTCCATGTTTGGGGGGTGGTTTGCCACAACCATCTACACTTTACCCCCAGAAAGCTGGGTACTGACGCATTTTTAATCGCTTTAAAATGGTGGCAGCGTCCACCTGGTTAGTTTGACCCTCAGTAGGGGTTTGACTCTAGATCTCCCAGGTCCAAACATCATTCTAACAACTATACCAACATGCGGTTAGAAGATGGAGGAGGAGGAGGAGGAGGAGGAGGAAAAGAAGAGGAGGAGGAGGAGGAGTTGTTGTTTGGATTTAACCCCCCCCCCTTTCCCCTCCTGTAAGGAGACTCAAAAGTCCTTTCCCTTCCTTTCCCCACCACAGACACTTCGAGAGGTAGGTGGGGCTGAGAGAATTCTATGAGAACTGTGGCTAGCCCAAAGTCACCCAGCAGGCTTCATATAGAGGAGTGGAGAAACAAACCTGATTCACCAGATTAGAGCCCGCCACTCATGTGGAGGAGCGGAGAATCAAACCTGGTTCTCCGGAGTCCACCTGCTCTGAACCATTGCACCATGCCGGCTCTCAAGAACATTTAAGAGTGAGTGCTATACAGAGAAAAACAGTTGTCTTCCAGTTGCCTAGGAAATTCCGCTCTTCCATAAACTCCTCTTACTGTGATCTCGTCTCCCCCCACCCCTGACTTTCAGATGATTTCCCTCCGCTTTAAATACCACGTTCACTCTCTGTTCCGTGAAGCTGATGGATTGACTAATAGATTGATGCCGCCCTTTGTCTGGAAGCCGTGTGCAGACATGGGGGTCTATAGAAAATTAGATTGCCTTTCAGGGCCCGGGTTTCAGTTTCCTTTCGTCTGCGCTCAGTTAATTGTGAACAGAAGTAGAGGTACTATGCGCATGCAGATGTGCAGAAAAGGAGGCGGGAAATCCCAAATTCTAATTGAATTTTTGGATGGTAGGAGTTCTTTCATTCCACAGGAAATTGGTGGTCTCGCTGCTCTGCACACTGGGACCTCCTAGGTAGTGGCTTATGGCTTTAACTAGATTTAAAGATCATTAGGTTCCATAATGCAGAAATGCAATAGTCATAGGATCACCCTGGTGAAACGAGGCATGCTTGCAGATGGTCCCAGAGAATAGTGAGAGTGTTTTAATGAATCATTCAAAAACAGCAGAGGCCCGACTTCATTAACTCGGGCTGTATTACACGCAGTTGTGGAACAAAGCGGCAGCGAGTATTAACTGCTCTGTTAGTTCACTGACCTCTGATCATTCCAGTTCCTTATTGGTTGGATATCATATTTGGCCTTTATGCATGCAGTATTTACTCGGCTGCCATCAGCTTTGCAGTAGATTTTTCCTGGGGTTGTTTTCGTGTGGTTTGTTTAAATGGGATTCTCCTGCTGCAAACTGTCCCCAGCCGAGACAACGTGCCATTTTAATCACCCATTCTCTCTGTGAACCTACAGCTGGGGAGATTACTCTCTGCTTGTGTGTGTGCGTGTGGGTGTGTGTACCATCTTGGGTCTAGTATTATTTTGCTAGACCATTTAAACAATCTCTCAGCATCAGACCAGCAGTGTTAGCATAAAAAAAATAAGTAAGCTCTTCCGATCGCTCTGAATTGCTGCACCCAAGAGTGGGAGGGACTGCTTTTTAAACCTTTTTTTCCTGCCTCCAAACATTTTATTTTGGTGGTGCAGAAAGGGCCAAGATCTTTAAAATGTCATCTGTAATTGCCCTTATTCCTGTGAGGCTGCCAACACATCCCATTGGCTGTTGATGCTCTTCAACCACTGGTTTCATTCTCAGTGGCACGTTGAACCATCCGTAGCAGCTTTCTGGAGCCCAAAAGATGGTAAGGAAGTAAGTTTGCTTGATCTAGTAAAACTTGCCAGTATCCATCTTTTGCATTTAGCGCTGAGAGTGTTTTTGGCTTGGCCAGGTTGGATAAAATTTCTTTCATGGTGGGCATTTGGCAGCGAGCTCACAGCAATGCCTACTTTTAAATTGCTTTTATCCGTGCAGTTGTGTAGTTTCTCATGTTCCTCTATTATTTCCATGTTGCTCATCCACTTGGTTGGTTCTGTCGCTTTGGCTCTGATCCCGTCTGTTTCCTTTTGCCAGATCGCTGTCGTGATTTTTGTCTTTCAATGCTACTGGGACTCTTCACGGCACACGTTGCACCGCCTGAATGGTTTCCTCTGCTAAACAGTTTTCCTCTGCAACATGCCTGGGAGGCATCCAAGTCCTTGAACCACATCCTTTCTAGGGGTTGTTTAAGGATTTGTGCTTTTGACATGCAAAGATCTTCTTGTTCTTTGACAGCATTTTCATCACTGTTGGTATCAAGTGCATAGACGGTTTGGGGACTAATGTGTGTTACAAGATTAGCACATGTCACAAGTTCCATGTGTTCATTGCCATTTACTGATGGGACGGGCTTCTGATTGTGAGTTACAACCTGTAATTCCAGATGGTACATTTTTTCTTCGTATTCTGCCTCTAGTAAATATTGGCCCATTGGTGTGAAAATGATACTGTCATAGCCCGGTTTCAGTTTTGCTTCAGCAGGTGATAATTTTGTTTTAGAACTTTGTTTTAAAAGTCTCTGTAGCCCAGCGGTCTCCAACATAGTGCCCACAGACCCCATAGCTCCCACTAGTACCACAGACCCCATCGCTCCCACTAGAGCCAGCATGGTGTAGTGGTCAAGAGCAGGTGCATTCTAATCTGGAGAACCGGGTTTGATTCCCCACTCCTCCACCTGAGTGGCGGAGGCTTATCTGGTGAACCAGATGTATTTCCACACTCCTACATTCCTGCGGGGCGATCTTGGGCTAGTCACAGTTCTTCGGAACTCTCTCAGTCCCACCTGCCTCACAAGGTGTCTGTTGAAGGGAGAGGAAGGGAAAGGAGCTTGTAAGCCATCTTGAGTCTCCTTTCAGGAGAGAAAGGTGGGATATAAATCCAAACTCCTCCTCTTTTCTGCTGCCATACAAAAAATTTTAAAGGGCTACTGCCCAGTAGACTTCTGGTTAGTACTGACGAATCCAATTAGCTGCACAGATTAAAATAACATTGTTCCAGCGCAAATTGTGACCATAGCGTTTGTTTTATTCTCTTTCTCTCTCCCCTTTTGTGGTGCATTTTTTGCAAAATTACTCTTGTCCCCTACATTTGGGTTTCCTCTGTGTGTGTGTCTACCTTCTGTAGCATCCATTTTGCAGTTGGCCCCACCTCCCATAGCAGCCATTTAGTGGTGGCGCCCACTACCCTGTGTCAGGACTCCCAAGGAGCCCACGGGCTCAAAAAGATTGGACACCCCTGCAGTAGCCCATTACATTTACGGATGCCGCACTGTCTGGCTGCTTCTGCACAAGTCACCTGAAATACTTTTAAAATGTTCAAGATCCCACCAAAATAACACAATTTTTGTTGACACCCCCTTGAAACAATTCTTGGATGCTATTTTCTGTATTCCCGTTTTTCCCCAGTGCACTGACACAGTGGCGTAGCGCCCACCCCCCTTCCCTCACTTACCTTTGTTCCTTTTCTTTTTCCTGAACTTTTCCAGGCTGCAAAAGGCCTGTTCGCAGTAAAAACAGCCTGAGGAACTACAGTTCCCAGGAGACCTTGGGGCTCACAAGGTCTCCTGGGAACTATTGTTCCCATCAGGCCATTTTTACTGTGAACAGGCCTTTTGCAGCCTGGAAAAGTTTTAGAAAAAAGGAAAGGAACTAAAGTAAGTGGGGAGGCATGGGGGGTGGGATATAAAATGCGCACCGGGCGCAGTTGGGCCCAGCTACGCCTCTGCTTTTTGCAGAGTCGATGCGAGCTTTCTGAGCATTTTTATCTGTGTCCCTTTGCTTTTTGCGCTTGTGATGAATTCATCTCTGATGTCAGGGGATTGTATCTAGGTGATTGAGATGCATTCCTAGCTCAATGTAATTGCTACAAGATATATGTAACCAGCCTGCTGTATGTTACCATTGCTCTTATAGGACATTCTTTCCTTGATCTTTTGCTTTATGGCTTCGCACGCCGAGTAGATAACTAGGCTTTCCCCTGACACTTCTGGTCCTGTGGGAAATTGGATTGTTTCCGTTTTCCTGTGGAGGGCAGGATGCCAGGTGTCTCTTTCTATCGCTGATCTTGGGACACCTGAGCTCCTAACTAACTCTTTCTCACATTCTTTGGGAAAACGGGACTAACTTCAGAATAAAGGGGGCAGCAAAAGCCAGGTTTGCCAGAATTGGCTTTGACAAGCTGGGTGCTTCGATGCCAATCAATAAATGCTGCTGATCTACAATACAGAGTCCATTTATATAGAATCCGTTTATTGCTTTAAGGTTCGAGAGCTAACATCTGATCAGTTCTTTTTTTTCAAAGTTCCATATGAACCCACATGAGTCTGTTTTTTTTTTGCAAAGCCTGACAATATACTGTTGTTCTGGTGGGTGCTTGTTTGAATTTATTAATGAGATCTCTGTTACACATACCATTTCTGGTAGATTGAAAATGCTTTTGCAGTACTTCTAATAATTTGGAGATATCTGGCCTGTTTGCTGCCGGTGTATCTAGATGCTGTTGGCATAAATAATGTTTCTTTTCCATGGCCATCAATAAACTTGCGAGGCTAACCTTTTTTTGTCCTTGTCGCCTAATCCTGTGCCAAATTCATTATTCTCCCACTGTGCATTGAAAAACAGCCCATTCCTGAAAAGATCACCTTTCAAGTCCATGCACCCCGGATTTGTAATTAGGCTGGCTGTAGAGTTGCCACTCTCCAGGTCATGACTGGAGATCTCCTGAAATGACAACTGATCTCCAGGCAACAAAGATCAATTCACCTGGGGAAAATGACTGCTTGGGAAGGTGGAGTCTATCTATGACAGTGGTGGTGAACCTTTGGCACTCCAGATGTTATGGACTACAATTCCCATCAGCCCCTTCCAGCATGACCAATTGGTCATGCTGGCAGGGGCTTATGGGAATTGTAGTCCATAACATCTGGAGTGCCAAAGGTTCGCCACCATGGATCTATGACATGGTTCCACGCTAAATAACTCCCAGGTATTTCCCAAGCCAGAGAAGAAGAAGAGGAGTTTGGATTTATGCCCACCTTTCTCTTTTGTAAGGAGACTCCTTTCCCTTCTTCTCCCCACAACAGACACCTTGTGATGTAGGGGGGGCTGAGAAAGCTCTGAATGAACTGTGACTAGCCCTAAGGCACCCAGCAGGAATGTAGCAGTGGGGAAACAAATCTGATACGAGTCCGCCGCTCATGGGGAGGAGCAGGGAATCAAACCTGGCTCTCCAGACTAGACTCCGCCTGCTCTCAAACACTACACTACACTGTCGACATGGTCCATCTGGCAAAGTCTACCGCCATGCCCTACCCTGCAATGATTTCTTTGGGTTTCACATGAACTGCATTTTGCTCACAAAACGACCCAGTGAGGGAGAACCAAGAGTTCACTGGAAATCCACCCTAAGAAGATTCACTGACTTCCAGACACGTCCTACCTACTGACCCCCAGGTGTTAGAAAATAATGAGTGTTGTATCTTCTCACTTGGTACAACGGAACAGCACAGTTGTAAGAATGCAGTCAAAGAAACCGAGTCATGTTTGGTTTGTTTGTTTGTTTGTTTTTGGCAGTAGAGTTAAAAAAAAAGGAAATCTCAGAGGAAGCTGTTGGAATTCTTTGAGCCCGACTCAAAGCACTGTTATCGAACACGCTGCTTTCCATCAGCTTATTACTCCATCAGCGGGGTTTTCTAAATGAAATCAAAGTTGTGTTTCTCAGAGCATGCTTTTAAACTTTTGAGTTGTCAAAATATTTCAAGTGTGTAGTTCACGTTTTCACTTTGCCATGCCAATGCCAGATGTCTCCTCCAGCGAGCGAGATAACTCATGATCTTATTCACTAATTCCTTTTGTGCTTTATGCGAAAAACATCTCCCCTCCTAATCATGCATTAAGAGAGAGAAAAAATGAAGCGGAGGCTTCCAAGGAACACTCACAGAATACCTGAGATGCCACCAAATATCTATGGTATGACAGCCATTGCTAAAGCACATGACTGCATAGCAAACAGACCCGAGGGAAACCTTTCCCCTTCTGTATCTTTACAATCGCTGGTGTGGACTAAAAGGCAACAAGATTTGACGAGGGAATCCATGCATTTGCCTCAATCATACATATAAAGGAAGTATGCTATTCAATTTTCCTAGCTCGCTGGTTCGATTAGATTAGAACATCCCCATTCCAATTTGTTTTCTATCTCGGGCTCTCTGGAGAATATTTTCTGTTTCCTCCTGCCCGACACATTCAGTTAAATCCTGTGCACTGTTGGATGAAGGTGTTAGTGGAATGTGCTATAGTCTGTCTCAGAAAAAGATGTTAGTAGGGTTGTATATTACTCCGCCCAAGAACTGCAGTTGGTTGACCTTTGTCAACACTAGGAGATAGGCACTCATATTCATTTGGGATTACATTCTAATGCGGAAGCATACAGTTTTCTCGACTGACAGAGCTATCATCTTTTTCTGAGTCAGAGTATGGTGGAGATAGATCTTTCCCATCATCTCCCTACCACCTGTTTACTCTTTGGCAGAGTTGCAAGCTCCAGGTTGGGAAATACCTGTAGATTTGGAGGACTCACTGCAGTCTGAGGTGGGTGATATTGGGGGAAGGGAGATTTCAATGGGCCATAATGCCGTCAAGCCCACCTCCCAAAGCAGCCCTTTTCTCCAGGTGAAGTGCTCTCTGTCCGCCGGATATCAGTTGTAATTGTGGGAAATCTCCAGCTATCACCTGGAGGCTAGAACCGCCTTGCAGGCAACTGAGCATGGATAGTGAGAAACCCTACAAGCAGGAGAAGTCTTGTTGACTTGGAGGCAGAGTTGGTTGCAGGTGTCGGGTATCCCTAGGTAGAGAGTACCCAGGAACCCCTCTTGCCCTCCTTCTACCCCCATACCTGCATGCCCCCAAACAGGCAGATGGGGGGCATGCAGGTGTGGAGGTAGAAGGAGGGCATGAGGGGTTCCTGGGTACTCTCTATCTAGGGCAGTGGTGGCGAACCTTTGGCACTCCAGATGTTATGGACTACAATTCCCATAAGCCCCTGCCAGCATGGCCAATTGGTCATACTGGCAGGGGCCAGAGGCGTAGCTACCATGGGGACATCCGGGGACAAGTGCCCCGGGCGCCACCTTGTGGTGGGCGCAAAAATTGCAGGTTCGTGTGTGGCTTTTTCTATTTTTCAGGGTTTTTTCAATGTTTGTCCTGCAGGGGGCGCAGTTTTTAGGCTAGCGGCACCAGAATTTCAGGCTATTGTCAGGTGACTCTCCTGATGATACCAGCCAAATTTGGTGCAGTTTGGTTCAGGGGGTCCAAAGTTATGGACCCCCCAAAATGGTAACCCCATACCCATTGTTTCCAATGGGGAGCTAATAGTAAAATGGGGCTACCCCTTTGAGGATCCATAACTTTGGGCTTCCTGAACCAAACTCTCTTCACTAAACCTGTGGTTTCCCATCAGGAGAGTCTCCCTGAAGATAGCCTAAAAAAGTTTGGTACTGTTAGCTTAAACATTGCTCCCCTGACAGGCACCCTCAAATTTTCCCTCAGGTTCTTCTTTAAATCCACCTCCTTTGGAGTGGGATTTTAAAGGGAGAATCTGGGCTCTCCAGATTAAAAAAAACATGGAAAGTATTGTTGAAGGCTTTCAAAACCAGATTCAACTGGTAGAAGTTGTGGGGTTTTACAGGCTGTGTGGCCATGGTCTGGTAGATCTTTGTTCCTAACGCTGGCCTGCATCTGTGGCTGGCATCTTCAGAGGTGTATCACAGAGAGAAATCTGTTATAAGAGAAGGCTGGACAAAGTGTATAATAGACTTCTCTCTGTGATACACCTCTGAAAATACCCAGCCACAGATGCAGGTGCAAACATTAGGAACAAGATATACCAGGCCACGGGCCACGCAGAGAGTCTCCAGAAAAAACTCCATTGAATAACCAATATTGAAAAATGATGCTGTTTGGGGTGGGGAATCTACCCTGAAACAGCATCACTTTCAATGTTGTTGTAAACTAGGGAGCCCAGAGTATGCCCTTCTTAAGGTGGATTTAAAAGGAGAATCTGGGCTCTGTAGTTTAAACAACATTAAAAATGATGCTGTTTCAGGGTGGATTCCCTGCCTTCAAAAAAAATAGCATCACTTTCAATGTTGTTTAAACTAGGGAGTCCTGGGTGTGTTCAGATTTGTGTGTTGGGGCATGTTCTATAATGCGATAGTGACTTTGAGATGACCTGGTGCAAAAAATGTTGTTTGGTCGTGGTGGGGGAGGGACGCTGCCCATATGGGGGGGGGGCGCAAAACTCAGATTTTGCCCCGGGCTCCATTTACCCTAGCTACACCCCTGGCAGGGGCTGATGGGAATTGTAGTCCATAACATCTGGAGTGCCAAAGGTTTGCCACCACAGATCTAGGGATACCCGATACAGGCACCCAACTCTGCCTCCAAGTCAACAAGACATCCTGGGCTGACATTTACCAGGTCAGTCTAACTGGCCAAGATCCCAAGTCCGAATCCACAATCTCAAAGCTAGCAACTCAAGGCCCTGGTCACAACCAAGCTATAAATTCCTGCGACAGGAAGGAAAGAAAAGGAAAAAATAGCCTAGTTCTTCCCAGCTATTTCCCCTTTTCTCCATTCTCCCCCATACTGCTCGTGCACAAAGAAGAAATGACAATTGTATGTCCTTCCAGGTTAATTGGATCAGCTTTTTGAATTGCTTTTAGCAAATTAAACAAACCCCTCCCTCCACGGAAGGTTCCAGCTCTGCTTTTGATTGCTCCTCTTCGTAAGGTCTCCGTCATTACTTTCCGCTCTGAAAATTCAGGCGCAGATCCGCTGTTTCGGTTCTCAGCTTTCGCTCCCTTGCTGTCTTTCTCCAGGTGTGGCTCTGTGGCGGCAGCATGGAAGTCCTCCCGTGCTCTCGAGTCGCGCACATCGAACGCAAGAAGAAGCCGTACAACAACAACATTGGCTTCTACACAAAGAGGAATGCGCTGAGGGTGGCCGAGGTGTGGATGGACGATTACAAATCCCACGTGTACATTGCATGGAACTTGCCTCTGGAGGTACGCTTTGAGATCTTCATTCCTTCCACTTTGCAGCGCTAGTCTTGCCCTGCCTAGTCTGTCTGGGTGAGAAGATCCTCCTAGATCTGAGATTGCAAATGCCTTAGCAGATCAGGTGCTCAAGAGCAGCAGCAGCAGCAGCAGCAGCAGAAGGCCATTGCTTTCACATCCTGCATGTGAGCTCCCAAAGGCAGCTGGTAGCAGAGTGCTGAATTAGATGGACTCTGGTCTGATCCAGCAGGCTCTTTCTTATGTTCTTAAGATGAAACACTGTGAGAAAGGCACTTAAGGTAAAGTCCAGGCCTCGTTTGGCTTTCCTTTTCAACATATTTTGGTGCATTGATCTTCTATTAATGGGTCTCAGCCCTCAACTAGGTGGCCCCCTGAACCAAGCTGGCTTGTACCAGAGGCACCATCATTTCATTAAAAGGCCCATCATAAAGGGGAGAACAACTAAAAACAGGAGCAGGTAACCCAGCAGTGAGAGACAGGTGGTTCTTATCTTATACAGTCGTCTCCTAGACTAAGAATTAATCAAAAGCACTTGCCATTGTAGCAATGTGAAGAGGGATAATGATGACCCATAAGAACATAGGAAAGAGCCTGCTGGATCAGATCAGAGTCCATCTAGCCCAGCACTCTGCTCCTCGCAGTGGCCCACCAAGTGCCTTTGGGAGCTCACATGCAGGATGTGAAAGCAATGGCTGCTCCCGCTCCCGAGCACCTGGTCTGCTAAGGCATTTCGACTTCTCCTCCATAAATCTGTCCAAACCCCTTTTAAAGCTATCCAGTTTAGTGGCCATCACCACCTCCTGTGGCAGCATATTCCAAACGCCAATCACGCGTTGCGTGAATAAATGTTTCCTTTTATTATTTATTATTATTATTTTCAATGTATGCCCCCTGGTTTTAGTATTGTGAGAAAGAGAGAAAATTTTTCTACCCCATGCATAATTTTATAGACTTCGATCATGTCCCCCGTCAGACGTCTCCTCTCCAAACTAAAGAGTCCCAAACGCTGCAGCCTCTCCTCATAAGGAAGGTGCTCCAATCTAAGTAGGTTTTTCCCCCAAAACCAGTTGCCTTCAATGTGTCAGATGACCAGATAGTCAAGATTTATGTGGCAACACAGCAAGCGCTTATTTCGGTTCTAATTGATGGCAAGGTTTCGCGCAAACTGAAACAGATCGCTTTTCAAAATGAGTAGGGCTCAAGAGCTCATCTTGTGCAATGAATGCAACTTTTAGATTTATGTAACCTTAACAGTGCAATCCATTGGGTGGGGGGATGTCGTTTCTCGCTGCCTCTTAAGGGGTCGGAGGCAGCACGGGGAGCTAAGAAAACTGAAAAAACTCCCAAGCTGACCGGAAAACCCTTGTTACTTTCTGATGGACTTCGCCACACTGAAACTTGGCAACAGTCCCCAAGTGGCATAGGGAGATTCCTGAGCTGAAAGCCCTGTGGAAGCCAATTAAAGTCAGCTCCACCTCAGGGAACACCCGTGGACCTTGCTCACCCTCGCTGGCAGAAGCTTCTGCAGTGGAGGGACGCTGCCGCACACAGCAGCTTCCAGGTTTGGGGGTCACACAGCTGTGCAGCACCCCACTGCCAGATGCCCATCCATCAGCACATTTGCCCCTTATGCTGGCGGAGTGGGCACACACATCAGCTTAACCCCATGCTGCTGCCAAGACTCCATTAGCTCCCTTTTCCCCTTGTGGATTGAACTGTATCATGTGTATTTAAGTGGTATTTTTGATGTCATCCCATAGCTCCTATGGTATGGTTACTATTGAGCCACTGATTACATTTTTCAGTGTTGGTGGGACATATTGTGGTGGTATTTGAGACACATTTTTAATGTTGTGATTGTCGCATGAACATATGTATATGTTATATTTATTTTACATGGAATCTCTTTTCCTTCACCTTGAACTCGTTACTCCTGGTCCTAGTCTCTGGAGCCGCAGAAAACAAGCTTGCTCCCTCACCAACATGAAGAAAGTTCAAGGTAAAGGAAAAGAGATTCCACCTAAACATCAGGAAAAGAATTCCTGATGGTAAGGGCTGTTCGACAGTGGAATGCACTACCTCGCAGTGTGGTGGAATCTCCTACTTTGGAGGTTTTTAAAGAGAGTCTCGATGGCTATCTGTCAGGAGTGCTTTAATTATGTGTTCCTGCATTGCAGGGGGTTGGACCTGATGGCCCTTGGGGTTTCTTCCAACTCTATGATTCTATGATTACGTGCGGCTATTTTGATCACACCTTGCCGAGGTCTTAACTTTGTAGTTGACCTCTTTGTTGCTTTTGTTTCGGGACCTCTGTCCCCTTTCCTGTGCTTGAGCTCATTGAGAGAGCATCTGCTTTGGATACGGAAGGATCTAGCTTCAGTCTTTGGCATCTTCGGTCAAAAATGAGCCACTGGAGATCAGCTGCCAGTCATAATAGATCACAGTAGAGGCTTTACTCAGTACGGCAGCTCATATTTTCTTATCTAGTCTAACGATTCATGGACTACAGCCCTGGAAATCAGTGCATTTCAAGCAGTGTCTTTCCAACGGCAAAATGGCATGAATGTGTCTCTCTTTCAGAATCCAGGAATTGATATAGGGGATGTTTCTGAGAGAAAAGCACTGAGGAAAAGTTTGAAGTGCAAGAGCTTCCAGTGGTACTTGGACCACGTCTACCCGGAAATGAGGCGATATAACAACACCGTTGCATACGGGGAGGTAATTAAGAGCACGGTGTTGAATTTAATGAACGTTGTCAACTTTTGGAAAACTCGAATTCCATTTTCTGTCTTACCCAAAGGATTTTTTTTCCTGATCTGCTTCTAATGAGCTCTGTGGGGAAATACTGGAGAGAAGCCCGTTCCAAGCTGGCCACAAAGTACCATATTGAACATAATGAGCGTGGAGACACATGGCGGACTCAGATTACATTTTTATCTCTCTGGCTTTTTTTTTAATGTATGGGCATTTTGCCAAATCATAGATCAAGGAGCCGAACAGTCCAGTCAGGAATTAAACGAGGGGACCAAGGGCATAATAACAATGTTGATAATAAACAGTCATTACAGAAATGCTGATTGGGGAAAGGGGAAATAAAATGTGTGGGCCTGTTTACTGCTCAGATTAACCGAAACCATAAAGTAAATACCTTTTAATAGGATGACGGACCTGTGATTTGGGATGAGTGTCCATGAAGAGCCTCCTGTCCTTGCCCTTGATGTATTTGATGTACATTCTTGTCCATAAGGATACAGCCCCTGGTCCTGTCATGCCAAGATGGCAGCTGTGGTATTGTTAATCCCCGCCAAGTTGCCATTCATGGTCCGACTCATGCCCAAACGATATAGGAAAAGATTTTTATGGAATAAAGTGTCCTTGATCTTTCGTGGTCCACTTTCCTTCAGACATTTTGCTGATAAGATTTGTATCTAGCCCGGTTCTGGCAGGGCCACCAAGCTGCCATCTGTTATCTCCTCAGCTTTCAGGTGAAAAAGACTTCAGAGATCACCAGGCTGACTTCTGGTTCTCCGAGGCATGCATAAACATGTCGAGAGGAGGTGTGGCAGAGCCAGCAGCCATGGGGGCAATGGGACGAAGTGGTTTTTTTTTTTCTCTTCTTGAGCCATTTTTCTGACCTGTAAATGCATTCTCCAGAGCTGTTCTTCAAGTAGTTGTGTATGAAAACATTTCTCATGTTCAAGGCAACTCACAATAATAGTTAAAAGCATTTTCAGTTAAACCCAAAATAAAACAGCTAGCCCCAAATTTTCCCCCTCCCTTCCTCCTTAAAAGATGCTTGCTGTTCGAACCCCCTTGAAATCCTTTGCAAACAGGCAGGCCTTGCAGTGCTCCTGAAGACCCCCAAAGAGGGGACCCCCCCTCACCTATTCCGGGAATCCATTCTGTAGAGCCAGGACCACTACAGGGTGGGTTCTGACTCTGGTTGATGCCAGATGGGCCACCCTAAGAGATGGGATAGCCAACAGATGGCTGCCTGATTATTGTTGTTGGCACAGAGGGATATATTGTCCTCTGTGGAAAACATACAGGTTGTCTGATGCAACTGTTGAAGTGTTTTGTGAGCAAATGAAAAAGGAGAACAAACTGGACCATACAAAACTAGAATTAAGTACCTATTAGGTCAAGAAGGGCCACTAAACGTACAGCTACTGGGACATTCTTTCCTTGATCTTTTGCTTTATGACTTCACACGCCGAGTAGATAACTACTGGTCTAGAAAACCATGGTTAGTGTTGCCTCCACATAGAACTCTTGGTCTGCCTTCCTCTCAGGTCCCTTCCGCACACGCAAAATAATACGTTTTCAAACCACTTTCACACTGTTTGCCAAGTGGCTTTTGCTATTCCGCACAGCTTCAAAGAGCACTGAAAGCAGTTTGAAAGTGCATTATTCTGCATGTGTGGAATGAGCCTCAGACTGCAGCAGTCTTAAATTGGGGTTTTGTATGACAGTCCCACCTGCCAAGTTTGTTTTACATACTGGGTATATATCTGCATATATGTATATATCTGCAACCACCATGCATTTGTCCTTTTTCCAAGTTTTCCAAAGTTTACCCAACAGGAATTTTCATACCATACCAATTGTCTGCATGTTCCCTATGTTTCCCCTAATGGGGCAAGTAAGAGTGCCAGAGAAATGGCAAATGAATAAATTATTATTATCTAGAAAATAACCTCTTTCAAGCCTGGGCCCTCTGTAAAATGTGATACCTGTAAAATGTGATACCTGCTATAGAATGAAATAATTGATCACCTTCTGGCTCAATAACCTGGCAACAAACCTAAGCAAATGAATTCTACTAACCCCCACTAAATAATTTCCATGGTTGTCACATTTTGACACCTTCATTCTAAACTCATTGTTTATGAATGGATATTTTGCCGTTTTGTCACAATGGGACTGTGTTTTTCATAAAAGAGCTCTCCACTGATTACCATTTCAAAAGACTCAGCAATCTTCCAACTCCCATAGTTCCTCCCTTCCCCTCCCCCCCCAAAAAAAGTGTTTGATTGAAAACAGAGCAATTGAATAAAATGGTTTAGGGGCATACATGAAATCCAGTAGATGGATAAACACATACCTTGAAGGGAACATAAACTTTGAGACACCAATTAAATTCCTATTAAGTTTTAACAGCAGCCATTGCAAGCTATTTGGTTATGTGCATTTCTTTGAAGAACCGTGCCGGGATTTGTTTTGCTTTTCGGTCTCTTGCAGCTCCGCAACAACAAAGTGAAAGACGTTTGCCTGGACCAAGGACCACAGGAGAACCACACAGCGATCCTGTATCCATGCCACGGCTGGGGCCCGCAGGTTAGAATTCATATTAGTCAAGAGTAAAAGGATACCAGATATCTATGCCAGGCTCCTACCTGACATAGTGTTGTTAAAATATATTTGAGCCTAAGCTGTAATATAGTTAGCAGCCATTATTTGCGCATGTGCAGCAAAACCCGTACCAACAGTTGGTGCATGCTCAGAACTTAGTTGTTGTAATGGATGACAGTTGTAGCTATTTTAGTGTTCGGGTTCATATCCTTGAGAAGGGTGGGTGGGTGGGTGGGTGGATGGATGGATGGATGGATGGATGGATGGATGGATGGATGGATGGATGGATGGATGGATGGATGGATGGATGGATGGATGGATGGATGGATGGATGGATGGAACTTCTTACAACCCCATCGGGTTTTCAAGGCATTCAGAGGTGGTTTGCCATTGGCTGCCTCTGCATAGCAACCCTGTACTCCCTTAGTGGTCTCCTATCCAAATATCAGCCAGCTTGGCTGGCGTGATCTGATGAGATCAAACTAGCCTGAGCTGTCCTGGTCAGGGCAAAGGGGAGGGACTAATATTTAAATAAATATTCTCTGTTGAAAGTGTTCCCCTGGTAGTTTATCCAGGTATTTTCCCTGGTGGTTTATCTTCCTCTCTCCTTCAGAAAGATACAGTTTGTGTCTTGGGAAGGGCATTTGAACTTGGGACTGCACAGTCCAACCATTACTTCATACTGACTCTTCGGTGATGAAGAACTAAAGTTGCCAGCTCTTGTTGACGCTGTCAAGTAAGGGCTGTTGGACAGTGGACTGCACTGCCTCGGAGTGTGGTGGAGTCTCTTTGGAGGTTTTTAAACAGATGCTGGATGGCCATCTGTCAGGAGTGCTTTGATTGTGTGTTCCTGCATGGCAGCGGGATTGGACTTGATGGCCCTTGGGGTCTCTTCCAACTCTATGATTCTATGATTCTAAGCTTCATTACCTAGACCTGAGGACATTGCTCCCAATGTGAAAGGGTTGCTAACCTCCAGGAGATGATGGCCAAAGATCTCCTGCTGTTACAACTAATCTTCAGGTGGTGGAGATCAGTTCCCTGGAGAAAATGGGTGCTTTGAAAGGTGGAGACTGTGGCATTATACCCCATTGAGTCCCTCCCCTCTCCAAGCCCCGCCCTCCCCAGGCTCCACCCTCAAAATCTCTAGGTGGTTTCCTGTCTGGAGCTGGCAAGCCTACAAGGAGACCTGACTGGGCCAGCCTGCAGAGCACAGGACAAAAAGTGAATTGTTTTCCCGGGTTTGATTCCCCGCTCTGCCACTTGAGTTGTGGAAAGTTATCTGGTGAACTAGATTAGCTTGTGCACTCCAACACATGCTAGCTGGGTGACCTTGGGCAAGTCACAGTTCTTCGGAACTCTCTCAGCCCTACTCACGGCACAGGGTGTTGGTTGTGGGATGGCGGAAGGGAAAGGAGTTTATAAGTCCCTTTGAGTCTCATTACAGGAGAGAAAGGGGGGATATAAATCCAACTCTTCTTCTTCTTTTACTTAGATGTATTTTAATTATTTTAGATATTTCTACCTCACTTTTCTCCTCAATTAAGACCTATAGCCAGTACACAACACTCTTATGCCATTTTATTGTGGCAGAGGTAGGTTAAGCTGAGAGATAGTGATTGGCCCCTGGTCTCCCTGTGAGCTTCCATGGTAAACTTTTTTCTTCAAAGCTAGCTAGAATGTTGGAGTCAGGGTTAGGGAAACCTGAGTTCCAATCCCCACTCGCCTTTGAAACTCAAAGGGCTTCCTTGGGCTACCCACTCTCTCTCTTCGCCTTTCCTACCTCACAGGATTCTTGTGAGGACAAAAAGGGAATCCTGACCTCCTCCTCAAAAAGGGAAGATGAGAAGGCAGGAGACTGATATATTTTCTTTAAAAATTCTGTGAGAAGAAGATGGAAATATTTTTTACTAAATGGGGTTTTTTCCCTCCTATCTGCTGCTCTCAATTTAAAATTTCACACCGAAGCTCATTTCCTTCAGCTGCCTGTCAAACCAGCTCAATGTCATGCCGTTCTTCCTGCTCTTTCCAATTTTAATTTCTTCCCTTTGTCGGACTTCAGGGGATTGTCTTCTTTCTCCTCTAATCATGGGCACCGTGACTCTTTTTTTAAACACTTCACGGTTACCTAGCTGCACAGAAACTCTAAAAAAAAATTCAGCTACATAGCAAACAGCGGGGGGGGGGGGGGGGGGGGGGGGGGGGGGCGGCAGAAGGAAGAAATGAAGATTTGCACTGTTAGTGCGTAACTGTGTGTCCCTAAAATAACTGTTGGTCAATTAAACAGAGTTTTAAACCCAGTGCCGATAGTTCAGTGGTCAATTCCGCACAGGGAAAATATAACTGGCGTAGGACACCATGTAATCCCCGCCATTGGGGGGGATTTTGCATAGGTCCCACCCCCAAACGAGTCGGCCCCGTTTTATTTCTCTCAGCCTGGGATTTTTGAAAATCGCTTAACCAGCCATCTTTTTTTAAAAGGGTTGTGACCTTGTGAACCAGTTGACCCAGGAGAGCTTCCTTCTTTGCCCTCAGTTTAACTGGATTAAGGAACTTACCTGGGAAGATCTTAACTAGGCCAGAATTAGAGATGCCAGCCTTCAGGTGGGACCTAGAGATCCCCCAGAATCACAGTTTATCTCTAGACTACAGAGACCAGTTCCCTGGAAAAAACGGATGCTTGGAAGGGCAGACTTATTCGTAACCACTCCAAACGTCTGATAGACAAACACTGTAGAAGTTACCCATCCATGATGAGTCTCTTTCTCCCATCTCCCTGCAGCTTGCCCGCTACACCAAAGAAGGATTTCTTCACTTGGGTGCTCTTGGGACCACGATTCTCTTGCCTGATACCCGATGCCTGGTGGACAACATGAAAAGCCATTCCCCTCAGCTCCTTGATTGTGAGAAAGTCAAGAGCAGTCTCCATAAGCGCTGGAATTTCATACAGGTTTGGATGCAGCTGCAAAATTTTACATTTCCAAACTGGAAGGGGTGGGGTGACCCTGGAAATTAAGGCCCTTTCCGCACACACAAAATAATGCGTTTTCAAACCACTTTCACAACTGTTTGCAAGTGGATTTTGCTATTCCTCACAGCTTCAAAGAGCACTGAAAGCAGTTTGAAAGTGCATTATTCTGCGTGTGCGGAATGAGCCTAACCAAGCGAGAAGGTGGTGGCAGATATGGGGGGAGGAGCCAAGTAGCCTGGGACTAAAAGGTGCAAGGAATTTTGAGAGCAGGTGAGTGCCAGTCAAAGGAAAGGGGGGGCGGGGATCAGCTATTACACACTTATGGACTTGTAGAGCCCTGGGAACAGTGATGCAGGTATAGATATGTGGGGTAGGTTCAGTGACTGAGGGCTTTCCAGCTGTTTCATTCCATGCATTCTTTCAAGCAAGCCAGACATGTAATGGGAGGGGTATGAACCTATGTCCTTGCCTGGGAAGAAGAGAATGTTAGGGGAGGGAGAGAGAGAGAATTTTCACAGTGTTTCTCTACCAAGTTCATAACTAATAATGATGATGATTTATTATGGACTAGGGGTCTACAGTTAATAATGGGTTAGTAGACACGCACTTCGCTTGCACAGCATATCAGATTCACATACAAAACTGCAAGATACTGAAACAGTTTTCTCATTGATGCATTTAACGTAGGCTGACCAGACGTCGCGCTTTTGGGGGGACAGTCCCGCCTTAAAACAATTAGTCCCACGTCCCGCGGGTTTTTTCAAGTGCCCTGATTTTTGGAAGGCTTCCGCACTTCCTTCTGGGGCGCAAGGCAGCCGCAGGAGCGCATGGCCTTCTGGGGCGTTCCTGTTTCCTGCCTGAAACGGGAGCGCCCCAGAAGGCAGTGCGCTCCTACGGCTGTGCGCGCATGCGCACGCGCAGCCACCCGGCTACCCGCCCGTCTCGGTTCACAAAGGTGACCATCTGGTCACCTTGATGTAATGTGACCATTCTGACAAATTCCAATAATTGCCAGGGCAAAATTGGCTGTGCTTCTCATGACCTCTCATTCATTCATTCATTCATTCATTCATTCATTCATTCATTCATTCATTCATTTGGATTTAATAAGCTGTCCCTCCCTTTCTGGACTTGGGGGAAGCTTGTAAGCTAAATTTAACATCTCTACAGAACATAAATTCATCTACAAATATTTAAAACATTTCAATAATCCCAGTCAATCCAGCTATTCAATCCAAGAGGTTTGATGTAGCATTCTATAGGATGACACAACATATCCTAAAGAAATAAAATGAAAGGGGGAAGGGAAGAGAAAGGAGGGGGAGGAAAGGCCAGATAGTAGGACAGCCGTCTTAACCATAGGTGTGGTGGAATAGCTCCATCTTGGAGGCCCTGTGGAATTGCTTAAGATCCCACAGGGCCCTGCGTTTGTTAGACAGAGCGTTCAACCCGGCCAGGCCCAAGGCTGGAATATCTCTGGGATAACATGTTAAGAAATGTTTCCTGTATTTTACCCCTCCAGGGGACAATTTTCTCTAAGGCTCCTTCCGCACATGCAGAATAATGCATTGTCAATCCACTTCAAGTGCACTGTGCCGCTGAATTTTACTGTGTGAAATAGCAAACTCCATTTGCAAACAATTGTGAAAGTGGATTGAAAGTGCAGGTGCGCTTTCTGCATGTGCAGAGGGGGCCTAACATTGTGCAAAGAAACAGTCGGGCGGGGGGGGGGGGGGGGCCCCAGTGGCAATTTGCCCCTAGATTTTGAATTTTCCAAATAATTGGTCATGTTTTCCAAGCAAAATTGAAACAATAGCAATTCTCTGTTGTCCTCTTTATCCCTACTTTTGTACACAGTGGAAGTACAGTTTCTTGCAAGTTTTTGGTTCATTTTCATCCATTTTCCCCTTTCTGCTTCCTAATCTGCATGTCTGTATTTGTAAATCCTGGGGGCGGGAGCAGTCTTGGGGTGATTACGCACACTGATGCTTCAAGCCTCTTTTGTGTGGGTGGTGTTCTAACTATGCACAGGGAAACAAGGGCACTCCATAAAAACAGTGCATCAAAAGAATTTGATGGAGTTGCATGTTGCAGTCACAACAGCGTGGCCTTTCGACAACAGACGAGGGACTTGGGTAATGGAGAAAATGCAGATTAACAAAATCATGGCAAACAGCACATGATATAATGCTGGACCTCATTTTTAATTCTAAAGAATTGCAGCACAAAAAGAAATTCTGGAACATGGGATCTATCTGTTTAGGGCCGTGGTGGCAAACCTTTGGCATTCCAGATGTTATTGACTGCAATTCCCATCAGCCCCTGCCAGCCCCTGCCAACTGGCCATGCTGACAGGGGCTGATGGGAATTGTAGTCCATAACATCTGGAGTGCCAAAGGTTCGCCACCACTGGTTCAGGGTGATTCACGTATGCAACATCCTGCTTGAAATTAGGTGAGCTCCCAGAATTCCTGACTGCTGGCCCAGGGGCAGGATTCTACTTGTTATTGGTTGTGGTTTTGGGGTGCTGTGTGGCCGTGTTCTAGCAGCATTCTCTCCTGACGTTTTGCCTGCATCTGTGGCTGGCATCTTTAGAGGATCTGATAGAAGATGCCAGCCACAGATGCGGGCGAAACGTCAGGAGAGAATGCTGCTAAAACATGGCCATACAGCCCCGGAAACCACACAGCACCCCAGTGATTCCGGCTGTGAAAGCCTTCGACAATACAGTTGTGGTTTTGTTATTGGCAAATGCTGCCAGAGTCTGTAAACAACTTGAAGTCTTATTTCTCTCTGGGGATCTGATCACCTTGGTCCACGCCCCCAGTCAGCTCCCTGTCCCAGGTATTGCAAAATGTCAACAACATCCTTTGACTGTATCTCTGTTTTTGTCTTGTTTTTAATTTTAGAATGGGGCAATTATCAATAAAGGGACAGGACGCTGTTTGGAAGTGGAAAACAAAGGCCTTTCGGGTATGGATCTTATACTTCGCAGCTGCACAGGACAAAGGTGGACAATTAAAAATTTCATCAAGTGAAAAGTTTGCCCTTTACTGAGGAACTAATGAAACTGAACGCTCAGAAAGGACATTTCGAAACAAACTCTCCGCTCTGTTCACATTATCAGGGACGGGTTTTAAGGGAAGTGAAGACAAATTAATTTTTTTTTTTAACTTTTATTTATTGAACTTTTCTTAACTTTTCTCGGCTGGTTTCAGCTGGCTTCCAGTTCCACAGCTTTCTCTCTCACATATTTAGAGTTTCTTTTTGGCATGCGATGCTAAGGAAGACGGGCTGACTTTCAATTGAAGGACCAGGAAATGGTACGAGAGGATCCGAGATAAACCTTGGCTTTCTTAAAACCGGAATATTCAGCAAGTTAGGCGACCATGCGATATACACATCCTGTCAAAGGCTGTTGAAGGATCATTTAGAAACTCACTTTTCCAGTCTTCTTCCAAACCGATGGTGAAGCTTTGAAAATCCTACGGGAAACCTGAACTTCTAAAAGTACATTTCAGGAAGACGTGTGGGGAAAAAGAAAACCTTTTTTCCCTTGCACAGTTGTTGGATTCTCACAAAGAACAGAAATTCCCTCTCCCAACAACGTCAATCGTGTGCAGAATGACAAACCTGCTTCTATGTGCATTTTGTTCATCCTTTTGCCATTCTTAACAAGAGAGTGCACTATTTTTGACAAGGAATATTTTCATGAAGACTCGCTTGCCCCCCAACACTGGAGCCACACGATTAATTTTGGGTTTGCTTGGTTTTGTAAGCGTAATGGCTCAGAAAAACTTTTCTTTTTAAAGAAATGTTAATTTGTGTGATGTGCTTCAGACTGAAAAATCCCATTTTACTTGTTGGAAATGTATTACTATTTGTTGTTGTGGACTATTTTATTACATCCCTGTCCTTTAACCATTGACGGATGAGGAAAATGCCAGGTTTGATGGAATAATCCAGCATAAAAACCCGCAGTTTAAATCTGCAGGGAGATATGCTGGATTTAAACCTGTGTGAAATCCTATCAACCACTAGAGGGAGCAAAAATATGCAAAATTGACACACACACACACACAAATACACACCCTTCCAAAGAAAGCATCAACTTAGAAGCGAGGACAATGAGAACATGGGAAAGCTCTTTGTTTTCAACATGAGTGAAAGCACATGCATTTGGAATTCTGAGTGGTTCTAATTTTTTTTCCAGAGTTTGTACATGATACTTGTAGATGTACGTTGATATAACTTGATTGGATTTTATCTCCTTTCCTCCCTATTAATGATGGGTGGATTGATAAAAGAATGCAGAATAACCATCTTAATGTGAAATAGCGGTCTTGATGTGTCCGATCCCTCCCATCTTCCATCAAAGGACTGCAAGTAGCACCTCAAAGGGTGTTCAAAGACCTTTGAGAACAACAAACCAGAATAGCTGTATCAAGGGAACTTCAAATGTACAGTTATATCCAGATTCTTTTGTTTGTTTGTTTTAATACACAGCAGCACAGATGCACATGAGTGAAGTACCACACAAAAAGAATCATTTTTTGGCGGTGTTTTATCAAGGTGCTTTGCACACAGTGCTGCTGTAGAACAGGAACGGGACAGGATGTCAAGGAACGGACGTTCTATGCATGCTGTAACTCTGGAATTGACATTACTAGGAGGAGTGCGATTCCAGAACAGGAAAGAAATGGAGCAGGGAAGTCCATTCTTTCTTAGTACCTCTGCATTTGGTTTGACTTGGTGATGGGGACAGCTCAAATAGCCTTGCATAGGCTGAGCGTCTCAGAGTTGCAAGCTAAGCCAAGTCGATCTTGGTTAGTACTTGGATGGGAGGCCACTGAGGAAGACTGGGGTTGCTATGCAGAGGAAGGCCTCTGGCCTTGAAAAACCCACCATCCTGAGTCATTTGCAACCTAGCAAACATACAGTTGTTGTTATTATTATTGGGAAGTTGTAAAGATTCATCCTGTCGAAGGCTAATTAAGTGATTATATTGGGGTAACCACAGAGAGCTAGCTAGTGGTGGCTAGAGTGTCCAAGTAGGATCTGGAAGAGCCGGGTTCAGTTCCCCTCTGCACTTGCTGGGTGTCTTTTGGGCCAGTCGTACCCTCTCGGGTTTGTTGTGAGCATAAACGGAGGCAAGGGGAAATGTGGTAAGCTGCTTTGGGTCCTCACTGGGGGCATAAAATGAACCCCACCCCCACCCCAAATCAATGCAGTGAAACACAGTTATAGGAAGCCTGCCATTTTGCAGAGATTTATTCACACGAACGAGTAGCACAGAAGTTTGGGGGCGGAATGCATAAGAACTAAACGCTATGGTCCGTTGTGCCCCCAGCACAAATACTCCAGCTAAGGAAATGCAGCAAAATCTACTCATCTCTACATACACAGTATCTTAGGATCCCACCAGGGCAGAATATTTTTGGGAGATTCTGGGGGAGAATTAGAACCTGGGGCCGTCTGTCTTGTTGAAACCCTGAGCAGCAAAACAATATTCAGTGTTCGCAGGTTAACGACTCGGACCCTCCCGGAAGGTTTCCAGACGCGTTAGGGGACTTACACCACCGTAACTGTGAAAAAAAACAACAACCTCATGCCGCCCTCTACCTGTTTATCCGCTCGCACAAGGTATGCACACAGATTCTGGGCACTAGTGGGGTGCTAGGTGTTGTAAGAGATCTTGTAAATTTCCACTTGCAGATCGCTGGATCCAAGACGGCGTTCTTAATATATTCCATATGTTTACTTCCTCGTCTTTACTATGGGAAAATGTGTCAGTAGTCTGTCTCATCCAGCCTACAAGTTACCATGACGTCTGTGCTGCTCTTTCGAGAGTGCAAAGAGAGGAGCACCCTTTTAACTATGGGGGTCTGATGCGTGGTTGAGTGGGCTCTGATTTGGCGGTGTTTGGGAGGAGTGTGGCTCCCTGTATGCAAGAGGGGAACTGTTGGTTTTATGAGAAAAACTGGTAGTGGGGGTTTCATGAAACTGTCAAGCCAGAAAAGTACATATCCCCCCTCCCTTTTATATCCAAGTTTTGTTTGATTCAACAAGCTTAGCTGGGCGTCCTTCCCCTTCATTTCCCACCTCTGCCCTTTTCACTTCAATCTGTTTCACATCTTGTCCTGAATTTGCTAATTTGCAGTGAGTGTCAGTGGGGGCTGTTGATGTAATTTTGTTTCCTGTTCACCATCTACTACAATAAATTTTAGCAAACGTGCTAGCTGAAGCGTGGTCTCGTCATTTGTACATCAGGAATCCTTTGCTTTCCTCAAGTAAAGCGTGGTGTAGTGGTTAAGGGCAGGTGCACTCTAATCTGGAGAACTGGGTTTGATTCCCTGCTCTGCCACTTGAGCTGTGGAGGCTTATCTGGTGAACCAGATTAGCTTGTGCACTAAGGAGTCTCAAGAAAAGGGGTACAGAACTGGAGTTTGCAGCTTACAAACTCCTTCCCTTCCTCTCCCTGCAACAGACATTTTTTGAGGTTGGTGGGGCAGAGAGAGTTTGGAGAGAACTGTGACTGGCCCAAGATTACCCAGCAGACTCCATGTGGAGGAATGAGGAATCAAACCTGGTTCTCTAGATTAGAGACCACCACTCTTAACCACCACACCATGCTGGCTCCCAGTCTCCTGGCATTTTACAAACTACAGTCATTTTAATAGTGGTTAAGAGCAGGTGCACTCCAGTCTGGAGAACAGGGATTGATTCCCCGCTCTGCCACTTGAGCTGTGGAAGCTTATATGGTGAACTAGATTAGCTTGTGCACTCCCAACACATGCCAGCTGGGTGATCTCAGGCTAGTCACAGTTCTTCGGAGCTCGCTCAGCCCCACCCACCTAACAGGGTGTTTGTTGTGGGGAGGAGGGAAAGGAGCCTGTAAGCCCCTTTGAGTCTCCTTACAGAAGAGAAAGGGGGGGATATAAATCCAACTCTTCTTCTTCTTCTTCATCCCCAACTGGCCCAGGAAAATGCTTTGTCTTTACTTATATAATACCATGCTCTGCATTGCTAACATGTCGTGTTTAATAGGTGCTTGCTCAGATGACAGCTTCGTTTCAAATTCCTCCAGTCGTAGTCCAATTACATTGCTTATTAGATGTATCATCCTACCAATGGCGTCAATTTGCATGGTGTAATCAGCCCTGAGTTTCAATGTGAATGGTGAATTATGGTCAATGAAGTAAATAAATTAATATTCGAGAAGGGCCTTGTGTGAGACCGAGTGAGAAAGCTGGCTTGATCCAACTTCAAGAGCCGACCAACTTGGAGAGTGATGCTCCCAATATGTACCATTATCATATTGTGTATTTGAGTAATTATCGTGTACACACAGCCTCAGTATACATAAGTGTGAACTCGGGGGGGGGGGGGGGGGAAGGAATGCAATGGTCAGTTCTAGATTACCAGAGATGTACAAGTATGGTAAATACATGCATTGCCCATATTCACACAATGTCACACATAGGAGGGTCTATGGGCAGCTGGTAGGCTCTCAATATGCGCAGCTGTTTCATTTGTGAAGTGTTCTTTCTTGTTGCTTGCTCAGAAAGTTCAAGACCGGGTGTGATAAGTCAATACAGGGGTGTCAAACATGGCCTGGGAATAGGCAGAAGATGGGGAGGTCTGCAACTTTTTACAGTAAAAGAGCCAAACGATGCCAAATTTCACAGCAGGAGATCAACAAATAGGTTGTCTACGAAGGGCCATTTGTGTAACAGAATAACTGATACGCTGATCTGGAGCGATCTGCTCTCTGGAGCCCAAACAGTGATTTTGAGTTCTATATCATGCTATTGCATACGCAGGAAGAAGAACAGTTTGGATTTATACCCCACTTTTCTCTCCTGTAAGGAGATTCGAGGTGGTCTACAAACCCCTTTCCCCTCCTCTCCCCACAACAGACACCCTGTGAGGTAGGTGGGGCTGAGAGAGTTAGGAGAGAACTGTGACTAGTCCACGGTCACCCAGCAGGAATGTAGGAGTGGGGAAACAAACCCGGTTCTCCAGATGAGAATCCACCAGCTCTTAACCACTACACCAGCTAGCTCTCTCACAAGGTCTCACAATATTAAACAAGCAAACACGGAGGGCCGTGCAGGGGTCTCCCAGAGAAGAAGAGCAGCAGCAGCAGCGAGCCTTTGTCCAGTCCGCCTCCTCCTGTGGAGTGAACAAAGGGGCGGACAAGATCAGCCCCAGGCCTCCCATTCCCGGGACCAGAACTCCCCGCCCTCCGCCTCCCCAGCAGCTGCCCCCTCCTCCTACCCCCCTGCAAGCGACGGACATATCGCCCCCCCCCCCCAGACCTCCCTCCTCCAGTGACAGCCCCACCCCGTCCATCAGGGCCAGCGAGGGAGGGAGGGCGGCCAGAGTCACCCCAGCGACGACGAACCTCCAGCAGCAGCAGTAGCAGACGATCCTGCAGAAAGGCCTCCTACTCCTCCCCGCCCGCCACTCCGCTCACGGGGCGCCTCTCGACGCTTCCGGTTTACGGCCCCGCCGGCCAATCAAGCGGGAGGAGGAGGAGGAGAAGGGCGGCGGCCCAATCGGCGCACTCTCTCGGCTTTCGTCATCCCGGAGGCGACGGGGAGGAAGGGGGGGCTCCCGTCATTGGCTTCAAACGCCCCCCCCCCTCCACGTCCTGATCGGCAGAATCAGCTTCATCGTGCTCGAACCCCCTGCCCCCCGTCCCTCCCCTGGACCACGCCACCCTGACTGCCGCCTTCGCGCGAGACCGCTCGTGGATGTTATGGGGTGATTCCGCTATCTTCCCGAGCCTCTTGGAGCTGGCAGCCCATTTGGACAACGGAGCCGAAAGCGCCTAGAGCGGCGTTTCTGAGGCGCCGCCTTCGCACGAGGCCGGACGTCGAGGTTGTGGCGTGTCGGAGCCTCTTTGGGCAGCGGAGCCGCTGGGGACTCTGCTGCTGCCCTCCGGTGGCCAAAGTCATTAATTACAAGCGCCAACCTCCCTCCCCCCCCCCTCCCCATTCCATCTCCGGACCACGCAGAATTTCTCAGGTTACACTTACACGACTATAGTCATAATTCTCATAGTTAACCAGAGAGCTTTCTCAGCGTTGATCTCCGAGTCCGAGAGCGTTGTAACGCTTTCAGAGATTCCCCAAAGCAACGCTTTTCTGAGAGCGTTTTGTGACGCTTTCTAAGAGCGTTATTTCTCTCGGGGGGGGGGGGATTATCACGCTGTTTTGAAGAGTTATTTCGCTCGCAGTAGAGTTATCACGCTGTCTGAAGCGTTATTTCTCTCTCAGAACGAGTTATCACGCTCTCAGAAACGTTATTGCGTTCTCTGGACGAGTTACAGCGCTCTCACAACGCGTTATTTCTCTCTCAGAAAGAGCTGCAACGCGTTGTCGCGCTCTCAGAAAGAGTTGCAACGCTCTCATCACGGAGATCTCGGCAGGAAGCGATACCACGTTCTCAGAAAGCGTTGCTTTGGGGAATCTCTGAAAGCGTTACAACGCTCTCGGACTCGGAGATCAACGCTGAGAAAGCTCTCTGGTTAACTATGAGAATTATGACTATAGTCGTGTAAGTGTAACCTGAGAAATTCTGCGTGGTCCGGAGATGGAATGGGGGGGGGGGGGAGGTTGGCGCTTGTAATTAATGACTTTGGCCACCGGAGGGCAGCAGCAGAGTCCCCAGCGGCTCCGCTGCCCAAAGAGGCTCCGACACGCCACAACCTCGACGTCCGGCCTCGTGCGAAGGCGGCGCCTCAGAAACGCCGCTCTAGGCGCTTTCGGCTCCGTTGTCCAAATGGGCTGCCAGCTCCAAGAGGCTCGGGAAGATAGCGGAATCACCCCATAACATCCACGAGCGGTCTCGCGCGAAGGCGGCGATCTAAGAAGCGCCCTTTGGCTCCCCTCGCCAAAGGGGCTTCTTAGGGCCAAAGAGGCCCCGACACGCCACAACCTAGACCTGCGGTCTTGTGCGAAGGCAACTCAATGAAAAGCGCTTCTCGGGGCCTTGGCACTCATCGCCAATGGAGCTTCTGGGAGCTTCGCCTTCGCACGAGACCGCAGGTCGAGGTTGTGGCGTGTCGGGGCCTGCAGAAGGGCCTCCTCCTCCTCCACCCCGCCGGCCGCTTCGCTCACGCCCTCCCCCCGCCAATCAAGCGGAAGGAGGAGGAGGAGGAAGGCTGGCGGCCCAATCGGCGCGCTCTCTCGGTCCTCATCATCTCGGAGGCGACGGGGAGGAAGGGAGGGGTTCCGGTCATTGGCTTCGGGTGGAGGCCAAGCCCCGCCTCCGTGGGAGGTGCTCCTCCCTCTGCTCCTGACAAAAAGGCCCCGCCGGCAGCAGTAGCCCCCTTCCCCCCACCGTCCCGATGGCCGCTGCCATTGAGCCCCACCCCCACAGCACAGCAAAGTGTCTAAAAATTGTCCCAAAGGTCTCAATATTCCACCAGTGCCAACAAAGCTTTGGGATTCAGCGGCTTCACTTTCAGCCCGCTTTGGAGAATCTCCAACTCCAAAGCTTTCAGCAAATTAATTCAACGCAGGCTGTGTTTATGGGTTTTCCGGGTTGTGCTGTCATGGTCTAGTAGTTTTTGCTCTTCACATTTCACACCTGTCTATGGCTGGGATTTTTAGAGGCATTTCACAGCATGATGGGACACATCTTACCGTGATGTGCCGCTGAAGATGCCAGCCATAAACGCAGTCGAAATGTTAGGAGCAAAAATTGCCACAACGGCTATGAAAACCTTTAATGATAATTCAGTGCAGTTTAAATGAGCACCAACAACACCAAAGAGCAATTTATAAAATTATTATTATCTATCTAATTTCTACCCTGCCTTTTCTTCTTGGACACATGGCCGTGCAGTGTGAAACATCACACGCTCATTTTCAAAATCAAACCTTCCCAATAAAAAAGTGGACTTCCCTTAGGAAACTCCAATCAAATGTTTGTTTCCTGCACTAGCAAAAAATATATATAGTATGAATATGTAGGCAGGGTGAACATGATAACGGTGAGCAAATTCTTAATATTCCATGTTGATGGTTCCATGTCTGTTTTATGGCCTACATTTATCCCTGAAGGTGTGTATTATTTCAATTTCAGAGAATTGTAGAATTTAAAAAAGGGTGGATACCATTGGCTTTTCTGCTGGTGAAAACGAAGATGAGGTCCTATTCAACACACACAAAGTTATGCTTAGAGATTATGATGTCTGCACATACAAAACCCATGTCGTTGCAGTATGGCTGAAAAAGCTGATTCCCGAGGAATATGAACGGAAGAGAAAGAAGTAGATTCTGACCAATCCAAAAAAAGAAAGCTTTTGAAAGCTCTGCAATTTTTTTACTAAATCTCTATCAAATATGTACTCATTTTCCTGCTAGAGCTAAAACAAATCTGCCATCAATCCAAGAATCTTCTCCCAATAGTGATTTGAAAAAGTCTCTCTCTCTCTCTCTCTCTCGTTCTTAGAGCACATATAATATTCCTAGAGCAAAATAATATTCTGACTTTTTCTTCAGGAATAGATAGCAATGTTTTGAAATTAACTATAAAAAAATAGATGATTGGGCTGCGTGTGTGGGTTTTTTTTAGAAAAATATGCATTCTGGGAATGTGTTGCATGTGAAATATTTGACAGAAATGTTGCAAGTAGTTTTTCTGGACACTGCTGAATGTCCTTTGTCTTTTTAATGCATATAATAGTCAGACTGGCAGAGATTTCAGGATCCTAAGCAAGCTCACCCAACGTCCTCCTGGTCTATTCAGTGGGGGAATCCAGCGTCCTGCCGATGCCCATCACCTGATCTTTGTCCAAACAATACTGGCTTTTTCAAGCATTCAGCAATCCCACATTTTTTTCCCCAAGAGCTTGCAACTAAATAAACCTGATAGGCCTGATAGTTACCCAGCAGAATATAAAATATTTATATTACAATCGATCTCCTATACTGTTTAGTGTATTTACACACAGACAGGGCTTGGTTTCTTTACCATAATAAACAATAGAAGAAGCTCATATTTCATGGTTGTTAAAGCCTTGAAAAGATTTCATTTTATGTGCAAGCTTGTCTCACTAACAAATGTAGATATGAAAATCCTCTCCATCATCTTAGCCAAGTGTCTTGAGTCTGTTTGGCTGAACCGTTGCACCATCGTCTTACAAATGTAATAGTGACGGAAAGCCCTCTCAGTGTTCTGTTTTTTTAAACTAATATTGTTCTATTTAAGAAACGTTTTTGGATTTAATTTAGTTTTATTATGTTTTCCTTATATTTCTCTAAATGTTTTAATAGCAATTTTATTATTCTTGAATGTCTCCCATTTCATTTCTCTGGAACTCGGTTTGCTTTATTTAATTTCTTGGCCTGTGTAATTAAAACTTGGGTTTTATTTTTGTTGTAATCACTAATATGGTCACCTTTTCAAAACTGATTTTGGACTGAAACAGGTTGATTGATCAACTCTGTTTTCCTTTGATTTATCCAAATGTTTTCATAGCAAGTTCATAATGCTATTATTTCTGGGTGTCTCCCATTTTATTTTCCTGGAACTTGGTGTCTTTGATTCAACGGTATTACCCTGTGGCCATAAATAAATAAAGACGAAGACTACTACATGTGACTCCACGTCAAGTGCAGAGCACCAGGCTGACCGGAAGTCCCACCTCCCGAAGACGGAAACGCGCACGTTGGCCACTTTCGGCCCTGCGGCGTCGCTTCTGTGAAATCCCCCAAACATCATCGGAGTAACAATAAGTAGCAGGACCTTCTTTTGAAAATTAAAGTTGCATTAACTGATATGTTATGGGAATGTCTGAAAGAAATAAAGCTCCAGTCTGCTATGTGTTTGGCATGCCAACTTCCTTTCCAATTTTTTTTTTAGTTTTGAAGTTGCTATTTTCTCTAATCAAGCAATCGGTACCTTATATCATTTTCTCTACAGAGTTTGTGGTAAGTTTTTTTTGGGGGGGGTGGGGGGGAGGTAGTGGTAGGATTCAAATAATTTAACAACCACAATTTAACACCAGGAGCAGGCGTAGGAGGTTAAGAGCTCGTGTATCTAATCTAGAGGAACCGGGTTTGATTCCCAGCTCTGCCGCCTGAGCTGTGGAGGCTTATCTGGGGAATTCAGATTAGCCTGGGCACTCCCACAAACGCCAGCTGGGTGACCTTGGGCTAGTCACAGCTTCTCGGAGCTCTCTCAGCCCCGCCCACCTCACAGTGTGTTTGTTGTGAGAGGGGAAGGGCAAGGAGATTGTCAGCCCCTTTGAGTCTCCTGCAGGAGAGAAAGGGGGGATATAAATCCAAACTCTTCTTCTTCAAACTCTTCTGGTTGTTTACAAGCACCATTTTAACAACCGGTTCTGCCAAAGTGGTGCAAACCGGCTGAATCCCGCCACTGCGGGGAGGGGAATGTCAACCATTCCCCAGAGGCAAAGCTACCAGGGGGCAAGATCATCCATCCATCCATCCACCCACCCACCCTTGGGCTCACTTACCAGAGTTTGATATCAGGACAGAGGTGAGAAAGAAACAACATAGAACAGTTCAACTTTATTATGGCTGTTCAGTCACAATACCTTTTTTGGCCAAAGGTGCTGAGGCAAAAACAACCTGTATCATAAGTGCAGAGAGTTTTCCCCGACACCTACTCCAGTGAGCGGATTTCAGTCCCAAGCAGGCAGCCGGACCTTTCCCTCATGCACAAGCATTGTGTTGTAGACTGATGAGGATTCTGTGTATCACAAACCTGAGAAAACCTCTCCCTCCATCACGACTCCTCTCTTCTCCTCTCCTGGCAAGGGGGGAGGCTGCTGTGTTAGGCCTCAGACACCGACTCACGTCTGCCAGTTATGCCCCATAAACCAGACGCTCTGCAGACCCCCGGGCCTGTGATAGAAAGACACCAGTTTCAATTACCATATTATGACACCACCAGGTAACTGCGCGCAAACACACAATTTGCGTAGACAAGAACATGCAACTCTCCCAGATGCAATTAGAAGGGGCTGACTTTCATATCTGACCTCTCGCAAAGCCACTCCCCTGAATACATCTCTAACTGGGCACCGGAAGCAAGTGGCTCACCCCCCTGAGTCACTTGGGCTCCCACAGATATGTTGGGTGCTGTGTTTGCGACCTCATTTTACTCTATGGGGTAATCAAGTTGGCAAGCTCAGAGTTCTTTCAGGATTATGATGATTATCATTATTCACTGAGTTGACTTGCTATCCATTCCCATCAAGATGTACTCAGGGAGAAAGAGACATACAAAGAGAGGGAGACAGACAGACATATACAGCAAGAGAGAGAAAGAGATACACAGACACAGATCTACGTAGACTGGGGGAGAGAAAAAGAGACACACCCACAGAGATTTTGCTATGAACATTTTCATCATTGCTCAGGGGAAAAATATTTCAAGGTGCCTGGATATTTTAAGACTTTTTCTCACTGAATTTAGTTTGCCATTCACAGTCGATGGCCAAATATTCTGTGCAGTTGTGAGGTTTGATGACCCAAGACAAACAACCACTTTTAGTCAGTCATTCCCAGGTAAAACATAAGGAGAATCCACAGCTCTGAAGTCTGTGTCTCTTCACCACACTGACTCATTGGAGGGAATACACAGAACTGTTCAAATACACTGCAGAATACCACAGTGGAGCAAAAGACACAGCTGAACACCCCATTTCCTCACAACAGCCATGGATGCATAAACTGCCAACAAGAGTGACAAGACTGAGACTTTGGATTTATTGCAGTTTAGCCGCCTATTCTTGTGAGAGTGTTAAGAAAGTAGCACGAGGGTTCCTAAGAGGCTCCTCTTAGTTACCTGCTATCCTGTACTAAACCTTGACTTCCATGGCAGAGGTGTAAGCACCTCCCGATGAGTGGACTGGATGGGCCAGAAGGGAATAAGGGGATCCTTCTGCGTTCATCTGGAGGAATCTGTGAACTTTCCAAATCACTTTGGAAAGTTCACAGAATCCTCCAGATGAATGCAGAAGGATCCCCTTATTCCTGGAAGATCCCCTTATTCCTGGAAGATTCAGTGTGAAGCAATCTCATCTCATTTATACCAAGAATAACAGAAAAGGTATGGTGAATAAACCTTTCTGGAAGAGATGCTACCACATATCTCCTCTGCTGCATCGTAAATAGAAAAAACAGGTTGCAGCTCTTAACACATGATTCGAGGTTAATTCTAGCTGCTTTAAATTGGGGGAAAGGGACTGTGTCCTTATTGAGTCCCCTCGAATAGCATAAAACAACTTAAATCTTTAGTCACAGGGGCAGGATTTACTGTGGTAACAGCCCAACAGTTATGACTTTAGGGCAACGTCCTTTTTCAACTCCAACCCAGCACCCTCCTTCTCATTTAACTTCTTACAGGGCGAATTCTCAAAGGCCGCATTAGGAATGTGTTTTCCAAAAGGGTATGTACAAAACAAAGTTTTTGTGTAGCTCATCTGTGCTGACTCTTTCCTACACTCTTTGTGGCTAGACGTAAACTACTGGGCACTCATAAGCGTGGCAGGTACAAAATAGTGGTTGGGGAAGAGTGTGATGGGAAGGCATCCCTTATCAGAGAGCACGTTTGTTCTTCACATAAGACTCAAACAGGGGACATTATAAATGTACATAGAGGTGTTTCCTGCTGGGGACTTAGATTGAACTAGTGTGTACTGATAAAGTACAGGTTTCTCCCATTGTGTTCATATATATAGACAGTACTCAGAGATACTATGCACACATCTGCTGGGGACTCAGATATAAGCAGTGTACACAGTGGACTCACAGTAGTCCTAGATACTGTGCAAACTTCTCCACAGAGGGAGAAGTGTCATTTTTACAATTTACAGTCAGGAAAAAACCCTCCCCCTTATTGATTTTACCCTTGTGTTGAAGACATGGGCCTCATTCAATAAGAGTGTGATGGAAAGGCATCCCTTATCAGAGAGCAGGTGTAGTAGTTTTGGACTAGGATCTGAGTGAGCCATTATAAATGTACAGAGAGAGGTGTTTCCGGCTGGGTACTTAGACTGAACTGGTGTGTATAATACAATCTTTTGTGTTTAAAATAGTTGGAGCTCCTCACTGCATACCTTATGCTGTACTCTGTCAAGAGGCAGGACAGCACTTACTAGTTACTAGGGCGTGGATAATTTCTGAGCTCGCCTGTGTTTCAGTCCTGATACCAATAGCCTCACCTCCCATATTCTTCTCCAGCTTCAGGCCTCCAGGTGATGGTCTCTGGCTGAAACAAAAATGCCAAACCCTGCAGGACAAAGCTCGAAGCAATTGTTCCCCCTCTACTACAACATTAAATTTAAAACTAATCAGACAGCAGATTATTAGATCCTACTTTCTGACCCTAACCAGAGGTGGGCAATTACCAGGCCACGTTGTAACTCTTTCCCCTCTTCAATATTACAAGGGAGGGTCACTCAGACTGCCCAACAAGACAGAAAATGTCCTCAGTGTATTCTATGGAACATATTCTGCTTTATTGTTCTAAATACGAGGGGTCTTTTCTCTCTGTTTCCTGTAAAGTTTAGTGAGTACTCAATACCTGTGATGGTCATATTCTTAATAAATAATTCTTCCCCTTTGATTGTAACTTCTGCACCCAAATTTCCCCTTGATACATTGGAATAATTTACTCTGCATCGGTCCTCCTTGCATGGGAAATAACTTGATGTGATTTGGTTTGTTAATGTCTGGTCTTTTCCCTTTTCTTTTTAATGCCTAATAACGGTTTGTTGAGTTGAACTAGTGTATATTGATAATGTGCAGGCTTCTCCCATAGGGTTCATGTATACAGACAGTACTCAGAGATGCTATGCAGACACCTACTGGGGACTCAGATATAATTAGCGCTCGTAGAGACAGTGGACTCACATTATTCCTAGAGGGAGAAGTGTCCCTTTTACAGCTGAGACTCAGGTAAAAACCCTCCCCCTTATGGATCTCACCCTGTGTCAAAGACATTGGCCTCATTCAATAAGCATACAATCATGGGCGCCTGAGCAGCTAAAGATGTTACAGCCCTTTGGGGCCATACTATCAACTTGTTGCTACAAACATCACCTACAAAACTGAAACAAGCTAGGAATTGACAGGTATTCAAAAAGGAAACTTTCTCTCAAAAACCAAAAAAAGCCCACACGCTTTATTTCCCAGTGTCAAAGAATTACAATTGAAATGAGGTCACCTCACACTCCAATTGAAAACAAGTCATATTGTACCTCAAATGCAGTTGTTACTTCAATATATCCACTTCCACCTACTATTAGACAGTTCAACGGTCAGAGTTGGTTTCACATATTCAATAAGACAAGTTACCTAGCACATTTCAACCCAAAAGGCATCTTCTTCACCAGTAACTCTAACGCCCAGCAATCAAGCTCTTTCACATGAATTCTTGAAGTACAATTTCTTCTGCAGCCCAGGAGGCTCACGTCTGCATCCTGCAATTGACAAAAATAACAATATTCAGCATTTAAGATGCATCTAATCCATTATGAAAATCTGGCCTTCATATACAAATAGGTCCATACAGTGTCATAAATAAAAGCTGCCAACAAACATGTTAACATACCTCCTCAAAGTCAAAGAGCCATCTTTTCTACTGAGAGCCAGCCTGGTGTACTGGTTAAGAGCAGGTGCTCTCTAATCTGGAGAACCGGGTTTGATTCCCCGCTCTGCCACTTGAGGTGTGGAGGCTTATCTGGGGAACTATATTAGCTTCTGTACTCCAGCACATACCAGTTCGGTGACCTTGGGCTAGTCCCAGATCTTCGGAGCTCTCTCAGCCCCACCCACCTCATAGTGTATTTGTTGTGCAGGGGGGAAGGGAAACGAGATTGTAAGCCCCTTTGAGCCTCTTTACAGGAGAGAAAGGGGGGATGTAAATCCAACTCTTCTTCTAAACTACTCAGACATCTATTCTCTTAATCAGTGACCTGTACCTATCAAGTATAAATACTTCCCCTTCCCTTCTTTCCATCTCTTCCCTCTTACCTGAGAATTCAGAATGACTAACTCAGTTTGTGTGATTTGCAACATTCCACTCTGACAGATGCATTTATTTTGCAAACCTACAACTTCCTTCCCCCCCCCCTTTTTTTTAGTGCACACGACAACATGCATTGGGATCTGACTTCAATGCAATAGAGAGAGCTGTATGAAGTGATCCTTTGATAGCTTTAGAAATAAGTAATGTTGAGACATTCCTCAACATTAACGTATTTTAGAGCTGTAAATGGCATTTCTCCCTCACAGCTTATGGGTCCCTGTTTTGGGACTACGCTTTAGTGGCCTCTACACAACACTCAAAAGAAAAGATGGCTCTTTCACATTACCAATATTTAAAGACCTTTCCATTGGGGGCAATTACTTATTATCTATGGGTACATAAAGCCCACATTTTCTGGTTTAAAAAATAGCTTATATGTATTTTCAGCCAAAATAGCATTGTCTTGGTCATCTACAAGAAACATCTAGAAACCTCCTGGCCATTCAATGGTGGTAAGAATTCATGCAAAAAAAGCTTGCAGCTATGTGTATTATACTGACCACAGAAGAAACCCCCTGTTAGCTTTTTTCCCTTTCTCTCAGCCTTTGAGTTCCTGGCTAAGAACACCTGTGCAACGCATGGACATTCAGGAACACCATCACTTACCCCATTCTGTGCAGACGGGACACGGACAAAGCCAGATCTTCTTCTGTTTGCTGGGAATCTCTCTGGAACGGGTCTCAGTTGCAGAAGCCTTCCTTCTCCTCCTGGAAAGCACAAGGCCAGGATGAAAGTGGCTACAAATACTCGCGAAACGTCCCCCTGGGCCTCCTTCCGCCCCCACCAGCGTGTCCTTCTCCAATTCCTCTAGTCCAGCACAACACTCGCCCCAAGGAGCTCGTCACACCGTGGAGCCTTTCGGTCTGCAGCTGCTCAGCTACATCCCGCAATTACTGTCCCCTTGCCCACACCTGGGAAAAGGGCGCGCCTCCGCTCACCTGCTCAGGCAGGCTCAGGTATCTTGACTACGGAGGCCGCCCGGAGGACCGTGCAGGGGTCTCCCGAAGAGGAGCAGCAGCGGCAGCGAGTCTTCCTCCCGTCCTCCTCCTCCTGCGGAATGAGCAAAGGGGCGGACAAGATCAGCCCCATGCACGCCGCCCTTTCCCGGACCCAGAACTGCCCCCATCCTGCAGCTGCCACCTTCTGCTGCCCCCCTGCATTACTGTCGTTATAACGGTCATGCCATCGTTATAACCGTTATATATAACGGCAGACCACCAGGCGTACCGGAAGTCCCGCCTCCCGAAGACGGAAACGCGCTAGTCGGCCACTTCCGGCCCTGCGGCATCGCTTCCGGGCGGCGAGGCGCGGCGGCCGCCATCTTGCGCGGCTGGCGGGCGGGGGAGAAAGCGGTGCCGGGCGGGGCGGCGGGCAGCCTCCGTCGGTGCGCCCATGGCCGGGCAGTTCGACGCCGAGGACCAGGCGAGCTGGTACTGGGGGCGGCTGAGCCGGGCCGAGGCGGTGGGGCTGCTGCAGGGGCAGCGCCACGGCACCTTCCTGGTGCGCGACTCGGGCACCATCCCCGGCGACTTCGTGCTGTCCGTCTCCGAGAGCTCCCGCGTCTCCCACTACATCGTCAACAGCGGCGGCCCGGGTGAGTCTGCGCGGAGGAGGCGGGCGGGCGGCGGGCTTGCCTGGGGCCGGGACGGCCCTCTCCACCCCTGCGGGCTACCTCGCCCGTTGCTGCAGATTTCTGCAATTGGGGAGCGGCCGCTTTTGCACGCCCGCATCCCTGGGCTGCTCCGAAGTCCTCCCTAATTTAACTTCCTAATTGCATTTTTATTTTTGCATGTGTCGCTTGCAAAGAGCTACCCTGTGCAGGTGCTGTGTCCTCTTGGGCAAGAGTGTTTTAGGGAAGCAAAATGTGTTGGGGTCGTTTGGGACACTTGACAGGAAGTGGCCCGGGGAACTTTTCTCTGAGAGATCTCCCCTCAGTGGATTTGGCTGGTGCCCTCCATTGTATGTGTTATCTCTAATTTAATTCCTGATTGCGTTTTGGACACGTTTAGCTTGCAGAGGAGCAGCTCTGTGCTGCTGCTGTGCCCTCTTGGGTGAGAACATCTTAAGATGCCTGCAGGATCAATGCAACGGTCCCATTTAATTCAGTATCTTGTTTGCTTCAGTGCAAGTCAGATGCTTCCAGGGAATCGATAAGTTTTGCTGTGGCCTACTTCCTTGCTGTTATTCAAAAGTACATCACAGCCATGTCATCTATTAACCATTACTTCATTCTGTCACAGTAAGTTCCATAAGTGAATCATGAGCTGGGCAGAACCGGGCATGTTGCACCCCACAGGGTGGGGATGGAGCGCCCTGGCTGAGTCTGCGGTGACACCCTGTCCCCTGGGTTGTCCCGAAGACCTCCTGTTCGCTCCGTGGGGAAAAGGGGGAAGTTTTCGGTTTGATTGGAAGCTTCATTTGAAAGAACTCCCCTCTGTGGATTTTGCTGGTGCCCTCGATTGTATGTATTTTCTGTGGTCGTATTAGTTTAAGTTCCTAATTGCATTTTTTTGCACATTTAGCTTGCAAAGAGCAAGTCTTGTGGTGGTGCTGGGCCTTCTTTGGCAAGAGCATCGAAAGATGCTCGCACAGTCCATCCAGCGCTTCCATTTAGTTCAGTAGCCTGTTTGCTTCAGTGCAAGTCGGATGCTTCCAGGAAATCAACACATTTTGCGATGTCCTGCTCCACTTGCTGTTATTCAGAAGTACGTGGCAGCTGTGTAATCTGTTAACCATTATTGCATCCTGTCACAGTGAGTTCCATAAGTTAATCATGACTTGCATGAAGATATGTTTTCTTTCGTGAGTCCTGAATCTACCCCCTCTCACACACACACACACACACATTTCATTGGGTTACTCCAGATTGGGAGGAAAAGTTAACAAAGCCATATATAATTTTATAAACTATTGTCATACCCCCCCCCCCCATCAAATTATTTGAAATGGAAAGAGCATCAAAAAATCAAAGCAGGAGTTGAGGGTTAGTAGGAATATGTGACCCTTCTGTTCTGTCATCTGGACTAACTAATATTCTGCTGCTGTAGCTTTTCATATTAAATAACATAGTCCCTGTTGATAGCTCTGTCCTGCCAAAAAAGAAAGGTCAAGGTGCCTCTGTAAAGAGCAAGCAACCTGTGATCTGTTGGTCTGAAATCACAGCTGGCAGGCAGAGTAGTAGTAGTAGATATTTACTACGGCCTTTTGGCCAGCCAAGGCAGGCAGAGTCCATGTAACAAATGTGGTTGGATTCGCTCCCGTTGAACTCAAGGTCACAACACAAAATGCAGATTTTAACATTTAAAGCTATCATTTGTATCCACCAATGGGGGAGGGGGTGTTTTTCCCGATTGAGCAGATTTAGATCATTAGGAGAAGTCCAACCTTGTCCAAGATCCGTTAACAGAAGGGCTAGATCTCATCACAGTGGAACTCAGGAATTCCCTATGCCCAAAAAATCTTGTGACCCTAATTGTCCTTGTTTGTACAAATCAGGCCAAGCCATTTTTGTGCAATGAGGCGTTCTCTAGAGTAGAGTGTTTTAATTGTGTCATTTGTTTTCTGGTGTTCCCATTACGGTATTCTTCTGGTCGCAACTGTGATCTGAGGGCCCCTCCCTACTTCGATCTCAGAACATTCAGGTTCTCCGGTCCTGAGGAGAGAGATTTCAAAAATTAATTCAGCAAAGAGGACTTACATTGGGAATGGGGGTGAAAGAAGGAAAGATTTTTGTTGTTTGAGCAATAACAAACCACTTTGAACAATAACAAAAAGTAGTATCGAAATATAGCAAATACATATTTACATTAGTCGCGACTTATGTTTTAAATGTCGGAAGTTATCCTTATTTTTACAGGTGTGTATGACATACGTTTTGGTGTCAAACTCACGGCCCTCCAGATGTTATGGACTACAGTTCCCATCATCCCCTGCCAGGGGATGATGGGAACTGCAGTCCATAACATCTGGAGGGCTGCGAGTTTTGACATCTGTGATATGTCTACATTGCCACATGTTGCCCTATTTCTATTCTGTCCCTTGATTTTTGGTCCCTCCCTTTTCCTCAGGACTGAATCCTCCGAGGTTCCGGATCGGCGATCAAGAGTTTGAGTCGCTACCAGCTCTACTGGAGTTCTACAAAATACACTACTTGGACACTACAACCTTGATAGAACCGGTGTCAAAATCCAAGCATAACAGCGATGTGGTTTTGAGGCAGGAAGAAGCGGAGTACGTGCGTGCTCTTTTTGACTTTAATGGCAACGACGACGAAGACCTTCCGTTTAAGAAAGGAGACATACTGAAAATTTGGGAGAAGCCCGAAGAGCAATGGTGGAATGCGGAAGACAGCGATGGGAAGCGCGGGATGATACCTGTTCCGTACGTGGAGAAGTATAGACCGGCCTCTACTTCGGTATCTGCTCCAATCGGAGGTAACCAGGATAGTTTCCACCCGCAGCCATTGGGTGGGCCGGAGCCAGGCCCCTATGCCCAGCCCAGCATCAACACTCCGCTCCCCAACCTCCAGAACGGCCCAATTTTTGCCCGGGTTATCCAGAAGCGAGTCCCTAATGCCTACGACAAGACGGCTTTGGCTTTGGAGGTACATAATGGGCAAAATGTAGTGACAAGAGATTTGTTCAGGAGTTCTGTGTTTCTAATTGGGTTAACCCCCCTGGAAACTCCCTCTACAACCTGCCAGTCGCTGGGGGGATTGGGGCTGGGGTTATTTTAATGTTACTGTTATTGTTTTGGGGGTGCTGTGTGGTTTCCGGGCTGTTTGGCTGTGTTCTAGCAGCATTCTCTCCTGACGTTTCGCCTGCATCTGTGGCTGGCATCTTCAGAGGATCTGATAGCGGGAAAGCAAGTGGAGTATATCCTCTGGATCCTCTGAAGATGCCTTGATGAAGATGAAGAGGAGCAAGTGGATCCTCCGAAGAGGCCAGCCACAGATGCAGGTGAAACGTCAGGAGAGAATGCTGCTAGAACACGGCCATACAGCCCGGAAACCACACAGCACCCTAGCGATTCCGGCTGTGAAAGCCTTCAACAATACATTGTTATTGTTTTAATTGTAATATTTTATTTATGATGTCTTATTGTGGTTTGTTACCGCTCTTAACCTGTGTAGGCCACCTAGAAACACGGGTGTGAGACAGTGTACGTTTTATGAATAATAAATAAAGAATACTAGGCTAAGGATCCTCTTGTTGTCAGCAGACCACAGTAATTCAGGCTTTTTAAAAAACAAGTGTGTTCGAGAAGCAAGAGCGTGGCGTTGGAGCATAATTCCCATCCTTGCCTCCAGCATTGTGCACAGCCGTGTTTCCCTCCCATGTTTTCTCTTGTGTCGTCGGCCATGTTTCATATAACACCTGTTTGTATTATTGCCGAGGGTGGGAGTGGACAGCATCTTTCAGTTCACATGTGATTATATTTTCAAGACAACTTCCATCTTCCCCCATGCCCTGCTGGAAGTATGTTATTTTCTGGGGTGAGACGAATCAATCCAACTTGAGTCCTTCCTTAAATGTCTGAGGCACTCCCTTTTGGGGCGGGGGGGCTGATTCTGGTAGCAAACTTTGGATGTGCAACATTGGCCACTCTCTCTTGGAATCCCTGGCTGAGTATCCAGGCATTATAGCTCTAGGTGTTATTATTGTAGGCCCCAAGCATGCTGGCGAAGGTGCTGTTTGCATCCAAGAAGCAAAACTGTTTGCATCCTCTTATCCTGGCCAGGTTGTGATGCTTGCCCGCCATTGTGCCTTAGTGGGGGGTTTGGGGCCAATTAAGTCACAGCTGACTTAGCCCGACCCCATAGGCCACCCCTGCCATAGGGGTTTCAAGGCAAGAGATATTAAGAGGTGGTTTGCCTTCCTGCCTCTGCCTCTTGAGCTTGGTATTCCTTAAGGTCTCCCATCCAAATACTAGCCAGAGCCAACTCTTAGATTAAAACTATTTTAAAAATCCAGAGTTCACGCTCTTCAGATTACGATAGCCTTAACTGTGGACACCCCACCCTTATCACCTTCTATTTCTAGGTAAAAAAAACAGCGTGCCTGTTTTGGCCTCCAACTGGACTATTGAGCAGGTGGATTCTGATCTGGAGAACTAGGTTTGATTCCCCACTCCTCCACCTGAGTGGCAGAGGCTTATCTGGGGAACCAGATGTGTTTTCTGCACTCCTACATTCCTGCTGGATGACCTAGTCGCAGTTCTTCAGAACTCTCTCAGCCCCACGTACCTCACAAGGTGACTGTTGCGGGGAGAGGAAGAGAAAGGAGCTTGTGGCCGCCTTGAGTCTCCTTACAGGAGAGAAAGGTGGGGTATAAATCCAGACTCTTTTTCTTCTATTATAGTTCTAGCGTCTGAGCTTATTGCAGTAAATTATTAGCATATGGGCCACTGAGTGAGAAGATCTGAGAGTTGCTCATAGGAGCCACTGGGTACTTAAAATAGCAGTATGGGATTGCAGAAAATAGCACTGATGGCCTCAGGCTAGATTTTGAAGAAATAGGCCCAGAGCACGAAATTGTGAGCTAACTGTCCTCCCTTGCTGTCCCAAGTAACCTGATCGGATGTTCTAGGTCAGGGGTCTGCAACCTACGGCTCTCCAGATGTTCATGGACTACAATTCCCATCAGCCCTTGCCAGCAGGGCCAAGTGGCAAGGCTGATGGGAATTCTAGTTCATGAACATCTGGGGAGCCGTAGGTTGCAGACCACTGTTCTAGATTGCATTTTGAGCTGAGAGGTCATTGATTGACTCAAGGCAGTAGAATGAACTGGTTTAGGCTCCAAATACTTCCCATATTGACGATGCAGGCCATTTCTCAAAGGGATTTAGACCTACTTACTTGACACGGTGTTTTGGACAGCATTGCAAAACAGACCTGAGAGATCTTATCGTTGATGTGGCAGCAGCTGTTCTTCCCACATCAGGAAGTCTAGCTTGCCGTGCCAAGAGTAAGCCGCCACCAGTTTTTCACCCTGTTTTCCTTCTTTTGATGCCTTGTGTGGGACACGGCCATACCTGAGTAGCTGTTCAGAAGACGTTGGAAGTCCCCTGTGGTGTTAACATTGGTGCCTTTCTTCTTGGTCTGCAGGTTGGAGAGCTAGTAAAAGTCACAAAGATTAACATGAGCGGCCAGTGGGAAGGAGAGTGCAGTGGCCGACGAGGTCACTTCCCATTCACTCACGTCCGGCTGCTCGATCAACAGAATCCAGAGGAAGATTTCAGCTGAGTGCGGCTCAACTGCTCTGCTTACAGACGGGAATAAACACACAGTGTTATGCTGCAGCTGCAAAATAGACCGTTCTGTCTATCCAGTGCTTCAGCAAGTATCCTGATACGCATAAAATGTGCCCGAGACCAGACACCACCATTCCTTAAGACTATCTTCCGGATACCCAGTTCTGCGGCTCTGAAGACATCGCATTTCCCACTTGCAGTAGAATGAGAAAGCTATGGCGGATTCTTATTTCTGGCTTTCCTGGATCCCGTAGCTTCCTCTGTAGGCAGAAAACCGGAATGGTTAGTAGGACACTTGCAAGTTGCTAACCCTGGAGCTTCCTTTCTTTGGATTAGGCCTCTATTGTAATATCTGTTATAACTGCTTATTGCATAAATGAACTGCACAGTGCAAGTAATCCTTTTTTAAAAAAAAAAAAAACATAATACTGGGATAGCTACAGCATTACTACTACCATATTAAATGGGTTACAGACAAATCCAATTCTCCAGAATTAAAGTTCTAGAAATTGATCCCCATTCCTGTCCTAGCTGGTAGCTGGTTTAATTTGAGATAGCTGTTCAACGCGGGATGCTAAACCTCCCTTTTGGTGCAGAGAACTACGTTCGTTGCACTTTATTCTTTTAATATGTAGCGCTAAGGGTATGAGTTGCTAAATCTGCTACGGAGCTCAGCACTATACTCCAAAGGTAATTTTAACCACTGTAGGGAAGAGAGCACCTGAAAATCATGTAAAGTACTCTTGCTCATGCAATATACCGTGACAAACGTCACCACTGTTAACTGAGATAACTTTTTCTCTTCTAAAATGGCTGTCTGGGGCTGTTCCGTTAAGCATTACGATGGTGGCTTCATGAAGATTTTATTTTTAATAAACAATGGAAATCCTTAAATGCTTCTGGACTGGTTCTGAGACATTGACAGTTCAAACCCCCCCCCCCCCCCAACAGGAGCACTTTATAGCTTCCATTAGTCAATCCTTGAACATTCATCTTTTTGTATTAATACTTTCCATGCTTGCTTATTAACTCATTTTTAATGCAGACGCCCACCTAGAGACATCTTTGCCAAAACTTGCCAAACAAGACACTTGTGACCACAACGATTTGTAGCTACATGTGCGATGTTTGTAAGAAGGAGTTTTCCTCCAAATGATTAAAGAAAATTAAAATCTTGTTTGGATTCTCGCAGAGTTATCCCTCTCGTTTTTTTAACAGGCTAATTCTAGAGAGCCAGCGTGGTGCAGTGGTTAAGAGCAGGTGCGCACTAATCTGGGGAACCGGGTTTGATTCCCGGCTCTGCTACTTGAACTGTGGGAGCTTATCTGGTGAACTAGATTGGCTTGTGCACTCCAACACCTGCCAGCTGGATGGCCTTAGGCTAGTCATGGTTTTGTCAAAGCTCTCTCAGTCCCACCTACCTCGCAGTGTTTGCTGGCGGGGGGGGGGGGGGGGAGAGATTGTAAGCTTCCTTGAGTCTCCTTACAGGGGAGAAAGGGGGGATATAAATCCAAACTCCTCTTCTTCCTCCTTAAAGGCTGCTTTCTGTTGGTGGAAATATGGTTTGTCATGTACGGACCCTCAAAATAGATGGCAGCCTATTAATTAACAGCTGTAATCTGCTAACAATATTATTTTCCGTGGACTGAAGGGTCCTTGTTAGCAAACTGAATTCTGACAGTCTCATGGGGGGTTGGGCAAAATGCACTGCTGGCATGGCTATAACTAAAGCTAGAAAATGATACCTGTTCCAAGTGCTGAGCCTGCTCATTGAACAATCTTTGTGTAACTTTTGGAATTTGCACGGGTGGGATTAATCTGCTACTTACAAAAAAAATTATAACTGAGATCTGCTAGTCTGAGTTTACCAAGTTCTCTGGCTTATTTTTGCTGAAGCACAGCTCACTGAGGCAGTAGAAATTTCCCTGTTCTGTTGCTTATTAATACATTATCTTATCCACAGGGTGTCTTTTCACCCCAAAACTTTGATGTGGCATTCTGTTAAAAATACCCACAGCCTTAATTCTAACAGAGGAGACTGAACTGCATCAGGTCTTAATATGGAAAGGGTGAGTTGGTTATGAAATCCATTAGACAACGCAAGTTATCCGCCAAAGTTACTGCATTATGAATAGAAATGTTAGGATCTCATTAAATGTAATGTGCTGTTTTAAAATTACAAACAGACCACTGTTCATTTCTGTTTAAAATGCGTAGATATTGAGAGCCAGCGTGGTGTAGTGGTTAACAGCAGGTGGATTCTAATCTGGAGAACCGGGTTTGATTCCCCACTTGTCCACCTGAGTGGCTGAGGCTTATCTGGTGAACCAGATGTGTTTCTGGACTCCTACATTCCTGCCAGGTGACCTTGGGCTAGTCAAAGTTCTCTCTGAACTCTCTCAGCCCCACCTCCCTCACAAGGTGTCTGTTGTGCGGAGGGGAAGGGAAAGGAGCTTGTAAGCCACCTTGAGTATCCTATGCCATTTCACATAAAGAACTAAGTAAAGTTTTAACGTCATCCACCATTTCCACACACACACACACTCCGCTTCTATGTGCTCCACTCGTTGCAGCCGGGTCCAGACTAAATGATGAGGTAAGGATTGTGAAGCACTTGGGGGAGAGCAGGCGGAAATGGTGGATGAAGTTACAATTTTACTTGGGTCTTCATGTGGAACAGGGTATAGTCTTGCCCAGTGGGTACCCAAAGCACTTTACAAGCTGCCTCTAGCACCCTTCTCCAGCTATTCTTATGGCCGGATAAAGAATATCAGAGGTGGAGCTCTGAGGAAAAGCTCCTTCTGTCCCACAATGTGGCAGCGGTTCCAATGGAAGTGGAAATTAAGTAAATCTGTGTTCCTCAGGTGATAGGGAAGAAAGCCTACATAAATGACTGACTAAATACAATCTCTGACTAAATACAAGCCTACAAAAATGACTGACTAAATACATGGGATTAGACACCACTTACACTCACTGCAATGAATAGCTACAAAGGTCAATGGTGGGCTTACTTTTCCTGAAGAAAATTGTAAGAGTTTCTAAGAACTGAGGGCAAAATCCCCGGCTGCTATTTTGCTTGGTGCGTTTTTGGGTTTACGTTAGCGGTCTCAAGGAATTGCGTGTACGTTCTACCATCCTTTTCAGTTAAGCTTACCCTTTTTGTACCGAAGCCTGTGTTTAAAGTTTAGTTAAAATGTTAATTCTGCTTGAATTCTTAATAATTTTTAATAGCGTGTCACATAAAAGGTTTGTGGGGAGAGAGATCAAGAAAACCAGCAGAACCATGAGTGGTAAACATTCACATAACACTACCTATCTTCTCGCCCATTTTAAGCATGTAATTGACATGTTCATTATGCACCAAATAAAATTCGTAAAAAACAGACTTTCTGACTCATTGCCTTAAACAGAATACAAGTATGAGTATGGCATATGTAGCTGAATGTTTCTGAAGATGTCCTGCTCATTCATCAAATCCCATTGTTGAGAGGGTTAGTTATTGTCTTTCAAAAAAGTTAGTACATGGTACGTTTTAAGACAGTAACTAATCAGATCATTCAAAGAATTTAAAATCTCCACATATTAAGTTAAAAGTTTCAGATCTCCTGTTTTAGCCCATAAGAACAAGCCTGCTGGATCAGACCAGAGTCCATCTAGTCCAGCACTCTGCTACTCAAAGTGGGCCCACCAGGTGCAGGATGTGAAAGCAATGGCCTTCTGCAGCTGCTGCTGCTCCTGAGCATCTGGTCTGCTAAGGCATTTGCAATCTCAGATCAATGAAGATCAAGATTGGTAGCCAAAGATCGACTTCTCCATAAATCTATCCAAGCCCCTTTTAAAGCTATCTAGCCATCACCACCTTCTGTGGCAACATATTCCAAACACCAATCACGCGTTGCATGAAGAAATTTTTCCTTTTATTAGTCCTAATTCTTCCCCCCAGCATTTTCAATGCATGCCCCCTGGTTTTAGTATTGTGAGAGAGAAAAAATTCTGTCAACATTTTCTATTCCATGCATAAACATAAACCTAATTTGCATGTAGTACAATACATTTTTCCATGTTGCTCTTGTGATTGGTTCCAAAGTGCTTATTGTATGTGATTTAATCACTCTGGGCCCCAGCACTTGGACACTGGTCTGAAAACAGATATTTTTGTACAGCATTTCAGGATGTGCATGCATCCATGCGCTTGTCTTAAACCAGGGTCCACAACCTTTTTGAGCTGGCCAGTGCCTTTGGAATTCTGGCACAGCGCAGTGGGCACAGCTACAAAATGGCTGGCACATCTTCAGTCACACAGTGAAGATCCTCATGCTTCAGTAGCAGCTGTTGCCAAAGCAGTGTTTTTTAAAAATCTTCACTGCTAATCAAATCTTCAGGCGGTAAACAAAATCCTTGCTAGGGGAAGGCCCCACCTGGCCCCCACCTTCTGTCTTTTGGAGGGAACATAACGGGTTTGGTCCAAAGACCGAAGTCGTGGCATGTCTTAATTATGACCAGCCAATAGAACATAACACAGTTCTGCTCATCCAGTGTGTTGTATGATTTTGGCTTGTCTTTATTAGACTTGAAAGGTACATGGATTTTGTCTTCAGATCTTCCATTTAATGGTTCATCTACTTTACTATTATAATCAGTGGTACGTCCATGGTCTTAGAAAGGCATCTTTCCTTCCCTGATCGCCTTGTCCCTCTGCTTCCAGTCCTTAAGGTTGTCCAATGGTAGACAAAACATAGTACTGGCAAGTAGGGCTTCCCAGCTCACGGTGATGACTGGAATTCTTCCCAAATGGCAATGATACCCAGACTACAATGTTCAGTGCCTGTGAGGGTACAGCTACTGTGGAGAGTAGGCTCTGTAGTATATCATAGAGCAGTGATGGCGAACCTTTTTGAGACCGAGTGCCCAAATTGCAACCAAAACACCACTTATTTATTGCAAAGTGCCAACCCGGCAATTTAACCTGACTGCTGAGGTTTTAGTTTAGAAAAAAAATAGTTGGCTCTCTCTTTCTCCGTCCCACCCGCTCGAGCAGGGGTCAGCCTGCTCTAGCCTCCAGCAAGTCCCGTGCACACCACTCTGTGTCTCCCTAGCATCTCTGCCTCCTCTGCACACACATTCCCTTGGGCAGCAGCCAACCGGAGCACAGGCACCAGGTCCACCAGCCGAATCCTCCCTGCTCACCATGGTGCGCACACATCATGCTCAGTGGCCCAGGCCAGCCTTGATGTATGTGGGTGGGTGGGTGGGTGATTTTACGCCCCCCACATGACAAACTGTGTGTGCACGTGCCCACAGAGAGGGCTCCGAGTGCCACCTCTGGCACCCGTGCCATAGGTTCGCCATCACTGTCATAGAGTCTAGGACAAATGGTGCTGTACGAAAAGATAAAGTCTAATGCAAAACTGTACAATTATGAGTTAAGTAAAACTACGGAAAGTGCAGGCTTCTGTGGAGCCTGCCAAGCAGCGGTGCCGATCCTTCAGCCACCGTTACTAAGGGAGTGGCTTTCTCTCTGAGACTTTCAGTAAGTCATGTGGCACAGGATTCAAAATGTTTCAAGTGATGATTCAACCGATGTCTTTGGCCTTTGGTGTCGAGCCAATAAGAAGACAGCCTGAGTCACAGTACAATTGGGTTGAAGAGTAGGCAGTAGAGGACAATAGACCTGATTCAACCTGCTCAGGAAGAGCTTTAGGAGACAGGCAGGGATCCAGTTGATGAATCAGGCTGGGAGAGGGAAGATTCAGCCCAGGCCGGTGGAGGTAACAGAAAGCCGAAGAAGTAAAAACCATCTGAAGGAAGATGCCTGGAAAGGGGAATTCAGAAATACTGAAGATGGAGAGAAGAAAATTAGTTGCGAATTCTTCCCAGGCGCTGAATTAAAATATTCTTATTCAAATATCTTTGTGATCAGTCTTGCCCGAGGAGAAATCACTAGTTCCATAAATGTCAGCGACTTTAGGAAATTGACTGTGGTTCTGCAGTTGAGCACAGCATTACTAATTTAAAGGGTCTGGTTCAACAGGGAGTAGGAAAGACCTCCGACACCTTAGAGAGCCACTCCCAGCCAGTAGCGGGATCCAAAAATTAACAGGTTCCCATGGTGGTGGGATTCAAACTGTGGCGTAGCGTCAATGCGGCTGGGCGGGGCACAACGGGGGTGTGGCAGGGCATTCCGGGGGCAGGGCATTCCTGGACGGGGCTGTGGCAAGGACGCAGCCGCTGCACCGGTCCTTGGGCGGGAAATGAATGCACACAGGCGCAGGCTGCCATGCACGCCGGTGCACCTCCTGCTAGACTGCTTCAAGTTCTGCGTGCTACTGCTGAGAGGAGGGGCGTAACTAAGGCAATAATCACGTGGCAAATTCACCAATTAGTAACCCCCTCTCGGCACACACAAATAATTAGTAACCTACTCTCGGGAACCTGTGAGAACCTGCTGGATCCCACGTCTGCTCCCAGCCCAATTGGATCATATCGACTGCCGTACACAAATGGTGTGATTCACTGTAAGGCAATTTCATGTGTTTGTATGGAACAAGCTGAGAAAAGGCCTGATCCTGAGAAAGAAACCGAAACAATTTTTTAAAATTTTGTTTATTTTATCAGAGAAACCGAAACAATTTATTTATTTTATTTGTTACTGAGGACAACTAGCAAAGGAATTGCCGCCTCCTTTAGTTGACAGTAATGCTCTAAAGCAGGGGTAGGGAACCTGTGGCTCGAGAGCCGCATGCGGCTCTTCTGCCTTTGCACTGCGGCTCCACAAGCTGAGCCGCCGGCTTCATCCTTGCCCGCCCTGCAGGCAGCAGGGCGGGTGCATCCATGCGCTTCTCAGAATGAGTGGAGTAAAAGGTTAAAAAACCCAATATATACAGTGTTATCTTTATTTTAAATGTCAAAAATTATCTGCGGCTCCAAGTGTTTTCTTTTCCTGTGGAAAAAGGATCCAAATGGCTCTTTGAGTGTTAAAGGTTCCCTACCTCTGCTCTAAAGGAAACAATCAGACAGT